>NC_050185.1:33923341-34085841 GCF_008315115.2 Sander lucioperca
CAGTGTGTGAGCTCAGTTAACATGTCTGCCTCTGTTTTCTACCAACTGTCAAATATATAGTTTCTGTTTCTGGTGAGTTTTGGTGCTTAACAGCTGCAGTGTGCACTGTGACTAAAGAGATAGATGGTGTGCACACCGGCCGCATCCTGCAGAAACCTTGTGTCACTCAGAATAAGTGGAAGAGCTTTTCACAGACACTCTTTTGCTTTTTGGAGTTTAAGCATAAATGCAGTCATCAGTGCAAGGAAATGTTGAGAAAAATCTTGTCTGACAATACCAGAAAATAACTGAAGTACAGGGTTTTGTTCTAGAAACTGCAGCGAGATTTCAGCGGTTTGTCTCGCTAGAGGGGTGTCAAACATTCAAGTTAGTGTTGTAGTCAAGACCACCTAAACTAAGACCAAGTCATGACTTCCAGACTGTATCAAGACCAAGACAAGACCAAGACTTTAAGGGGTTGAGATCAAGTCTAGACCAAGACCAGACCAGTGCGAGTCCCACACTGCAAGACACACTTTAAAATAAAAATGTTGAACATGCAAACCGTAGGCACTCCTCCAATTGATCTGAAAGATCCACATTGATTATTCCCATAAAACACCCACAGAAAGCAAATTAAGATTCCTCTTAATTCACCTCTTTTACGTGTGTGGATGTATAAGCGTACCATGAGAAATGTCCTGATTAAATAATCATTGCAGAGGTGAATTTTATATGTGGGAATTTAATGGTATTACTGCAGTTGTGATCTTGACTGGTCTTGAAATAAAATCCTGATAAAAATGCAGTCTATCCCGAGACGAGACCTTCAAAAAGTGGTCTTGAGACCGGTCTTGAGTACTACAATACTACAGTACTAGTTTACTGCTAATAAATGGGTCTTTATACAAGGTTTCTGCAAGATGATGATGATGATTGTGTGTGTGTGTGTGTGTGTGTGTGTGTGTGTGTGTGTGTGTTTGTGGAGCTTTGTAGAGCTTTTCATCTGTTAAATGAAATGTAGCGCCTAGCTGATGTTATCATTTACTTTTATTATTAAGTGGAAGCAGACCTTTTGCTGGTAATAGATTCTATGTATTATGTGACACACAGCAGTGGAAGTAAAAAATGTCATGTCCCAGTCAATTGCCACCTGTAACTCTGCTGTCAGTCAGATGTTGTGTTGGATACAGAAGACAACACACTCTGCTTTCAGCAGCTGTAAATATTAAATGAATATGACTGTTTATGCTCCGTTAACATTTATGTTTATTAGTTTGTGTTCACAAGTGCTCTGTGTTTAAAGTGTGACGCTGTTCCCTTTAAATATCTACCTGACTGAAATATCAAATCTGAATCTCCTGTGTGTGGTGGTGTGACTCTGTAGTACAAATTGACTGAATTACAGTTTCTGTTTATCTGTTTGTCATTTTTTCAGTTGATGATAAAGAGACATTTTCCTTGATTTATACCGTTTCTGTGTTTCTTTGCCAAAACCTTTTTCATTGTTTTTACAACCGATCTTGCACGCCATTTCCACTCTTCTTCCACTGAATCTGACACAGTAGAACACTTCAAGTTTAAAGCTTTATTGCGTAACTTTTTGATATTAATGAACGTCCGTTACATTCAAGCCATTGCCAAATGAGTTGATACAAAACTAATTAAGACTATCAGCTCCACACAACTCTCTCTGTATTTCTCAGTATGGCTATGTTCAGGGCCCAGTTTTTCAAAAGTAATCCAGTGGGATTTCGGATCACAGAATGGATCAAATCTCTTGTAAATGGGTTTTTCAAAAGCAAAAGAAGGATTTCGAACTAAGATCAGAGCATGTAATCCGATCTTATCAAACCTGCCCTTTGGGGTTTTTCAAAACTTTGAACTCTGTTTGGGATCTATTTGATCCAAAAAAAAACAGGATGAACAGGAACAGGATTATCCTGATCCCATCAGAAGGGGGATTCAGTTGTGATTTTTCGAACCAAATAAAATCAGAGGTTTTTTTAAGTGAATGATCACAAAATCAATGTTTACTGATGATATATACAGTTCTTCATATTTGAAGCATATATGAAACATGTCACATCTAATGAGATATGGTAAACAAAACAAAACAAAAAATAAGGAATGTAAAATGTTTCTTTATGTATCATGTGGACACGCCGGCATTTTTGTTGTTGTTACTTAAAATTCCTCATGGGGGTGGTAGAAACTACGCACTATAGCTTTAACTGTTTACTACCTCCGCCAAGGAGGTCATGTTTTCGGCTCTGTTTGTCTGTTTTTGTTTGTCTGTCAGCAGGAATACAAAAAAAACCACTGGCCTGATTTTCATGACATTTTACATTTTAAGATGGGGCATGTGTGCTGCATTTTAAGATGGGGCATGTGTGCTGCATTTATGTGGTGTTGGAATAATCCTAAAAGTTACTTCTCAATCATAACTCCTCCATCATCAGCCAGAGAGGAGCATCCTGTCAGTCCTATCCTCCAAATCCGGAGATGTCACAGAATTTGGACAAACTAAAATTAGTCAGATTGTATTTCTTATCCCGAGGAAACCAGGAGACATCAGTGATAACCAATTAAATCAGATAATCTGTGAATTTATAGTCAGCCAGCCCCACTGGACACATGCATGTTCAAAACTGACAAATACACTGAAAATATTTGCTGATTATTATTATCAGAGTTTATTTTGGGGTAAAGCGTAGAGAGTGTTTTATTGCAAAAGCACCTTCATGCAGAGTAAACAAGACTTCTGGTGTCTTTATGTTTGAGAGGGTCCGTGTACACTTTCAGTCTTTGCGATGCCTCTCAAAATGTAAAAACAAAAACATCTTCACCCTGCTTCTGTTGGAGTGAAGTTTCAGTCTATAGGAATTCCTGAACAGCAAGTCAGTCTAGTTCCTGAGTTCCTCAATATATATTTTTACTATAGTGAAAAACAGTGTGTAGCCATATCTGTATCCTAAAGTAAACCAGTTATGCTCCAATAATACCGGTTGATTGATATGTTGTTTTTTTCCCAACAAGTCCCTCTATTTATCAGAGCAAGGACAACAGGACATGAGTCATGAATTTCCATTTAAGTTGGTCCTGAGTTGTGAAAAACAAAAGAAACAGACATTGAGATTTTCCACAAATGTTCCCTGTGCTCTAGCTTATATTAGCTGACCACTTAGTACAACTGTCTGTATTTCGGGGTTAATAAATACGTGAAAAAGATTTGTGTTTAGTACAGTGTCTGCTGCCTTGATGAGGCAAATGGTGGTGGCGAATGGTGCTTGAATTTCCCACATGGAATTCAAACTCGTTTGTCCTTTCCATTTAGATGATACAGTTTATGGTAGTTACTGAAAAACTTCATCTCTCTGACATCTCTGGAATATAACTATTTAAGTTTTCTAAAGCCTTAATGCAGAATTCACAACTTTGGCTACGATTTTCCTGTCCCAGATACATTATTTTGGTCAGAGACTGAAACTCTTGTGTTGGAAGGGAATGAACGCTTTCTCCCATCACAACGGATTGTCTAGTTTGAGCCGTTCCGCGACGCATCTTGACCTTGATGTGTACTTTCCCAGATGCTATGACAGTAAACATCAGTGATGTTTGGTTGACTTTCTTGGAGACAAGTCTGAGACGGTACCCACTAAGATTGTCAGTTAAACAAGGGTGGGAAAAGGCGGGAGGCAGCGAACAATCAAAAACAACATAACATGGCTTTATAAAAAGGCAAAGACCAACATTAGTGTTCCATGTGTTATGTGGACATGGACCGATGGACTCTGACCTCGAATTCTGGCAACATGCACTCCAGTAGCAGTTCTCTCTTACTGGAATAATCTTGAAATCTGAGATCAGTTGTGAATGTCAATGTGACACTACAAAACATCTTGTAGTGTGAGCAGCAGTTCTGACATCCTGAAATACTGTATAGGCTGGAGGACAAGCTCTTAGTTTCCTTCCTCTTCTAGATCTTGGTTGTTCAGGAACAGTTTGTTTTCTCAAATGAGACCAATACCTCAACTCAGGCTTTCTGGAAAGACGTATTTGCATAAAAGAAGACCCTTAGAGTGTCCATCAGTTGCTCCAGTAAACCAGTCCAACAGCTCCTAGATGGGGAAGTCCAGACATTCACAGGTGAAGAAGCTTGCCAACGTCCATAACTACTCTTTAAAGTTAAACTTTTTTGCATTCTTCTGGAAACCGTGAACTTCACCTACTCAGTCTGAGGCTAACTTGAAATTACACAAACATTTATTTATTTAGAGTGCCTTCTGGATTGGACAATAACATTTAATTCCTTGCCCTCATTGTTTAATTCAGGGGTTGCTGCCATATGATGAACTTAGAGGAGTTGGATCTCCTGTCGAGATCTTTCACTCTTTCCCACTGTTCATCCATCCATCCTTCAAATTAAGCTCTGTGCAACAACAACCCCTCTCTCCCTGTCTTATCCCCCGACCTATCCAAACACTTAGATAGATAGATGAAAGAATTCATCTATCTTTTTATCCATCTTCAAAGACTCGCTCCTCCTCTTCCTCCTTCATCCCCTCCTCTTCTTTTGATATCTCCATGCATTTGGAAGAACAGCTCCATCTCTCTCTGCAGCGTGTTGTTTCGGAGGTCGGCGTCTGCTTTGGCTCGCTCCATGTTGCGGATTTTGATCTCGGCTACGCTTCGGCTACGCTTCTGCTGCTCCAGACTGAGCCGCAGTACCGCAACCTGCCGCTCCAGGACGTCATTACAGCGCTCCAACCTGCAATACGCACAAATACCATATAGTACATACACTTATACAACAAACACTAGCTACATGTCACATTTGTGAAATAGCAGGCCACTTGTATACATTTCCTCTTTGTGCTGGTGTCTCACCTTTGTATCCTGGCCTGGTACTCAACCTTCTGCTGTGCCATCTGCTGCCGCAGCTCAGCCAGGAGTGAGTGAATGTCCCTGGGCTGTGAGTCAGGCTCAGGCCCCTGGAAGTCTGGAGGACCAGAGGGGAGGAACACCTCTGAGCTGCCCGTACTTAGAGGGCTGTCACTGAGTACAGAACAGGAGGCTGGGGAGTTAGGGTGGTGGACGTCGTCACCATCATCATCATCATCCTCATTATTATAATCATCATCAACGTCTTCATCATTGTCATGTTTGTCTTCATGATCGTCATTATCACTGTTTTCCTCTTCTGCTACCTGACTTGAAGGTAATCTTTTAAGTCTCTTTGGTGACACGTCCGGACTAACCGCTCCCAATGCATCACTGCACTCGTCCAATGGTAGAACCTCACAGGAAGACCATGAAGAGGATGAGTCCCTTGTCTGCCCTGCCTCCTCTACCTCTACCTGCTCTTCACAAGTTCCAATATGGCCTCCTGAATCGTTGGTTTCAAAATGTCCACCAGTGACGTCCTCCATCCTCTGACGTAAAGACCCTCTGTCCAAGTTGTCATAGGCAGAAAGGTTGCTGTCCTCCTGAGCCTCACTGCTGCCCTCGCTGGCTGTTCTTGGCACTGCACCATCTTCCTCTGCAGCACCAGAGCTCCAGAAGCCAGCACTTGCCCCTGTCGTGCCAGGCCAGGCCTTTGCCCAGCTCATGAGCATCGGTCTGGGTTTGGAGCTGTCTGGCAGTTGGTCTTGTAGCTGGAGGCTGTTTGTAGAGGCTTGAACATTTGCAGGGGATGGTCCTTGGCCCATGTGGTACTGGTGATAATCCTTGTTGTGTCTGTCAGAGTGGTGCTGAAGGGGCTGACTGGAGGAGGGCAAGGGGTAGAAGCAGTTCTCTGGGTGTGAGGAGGTGTAGCGATGGCCGAGAAGTCTCTTCCGGCCAAAGGATACGTCTGATTTGGCAGCAGCAGAGTAGATGCAACTACAGAAAGCAGGGAAAGGAAGGTTAGACTTTCAAGATGATCCATTTTTTAAAATGAAATCACTGCACTAGCAAGGACCAACATTACAACAGTATGTGATAAATGTTTTATCATTTAAGGTAGAATTGGACATTAAAGATGGATGTGTGTGAGAAAAGGGATGAAAGTAGGAAGAAAATGTCATTGGTTTGGCATGTCTAGGACAAAAGAATAAAAGGCCAGGAAAGAGGAGACCCAGTGGGGATCCATTACTTGTCTCCCTCTCTCTCTGTGTTAATGATGTTCTCGAGTTTTTCCTATTGTGTTTTGTTTTGTAGGCACTTGAAAGTTGCTAGTTGCCAGAGCACGCAGATAGACTGTGAGTCTGTGAGATGTTTATCAGAATCAGAATCAGAATACTTTATTGATCCCCTCAGGGAAATTTTAGTTACAGTTGCTTATATGAGATGTTGTGGGGTTGATGGCGAAGCTTTGTTAAAGCTGGACTGTTGCACCTGGAGTTCTGTTCGTCTGCACCAGGCTGTCCTGACTCTCTGGAACGCTCAACGATGAGAGGCATAGACAGCTGGCGGAGGCAGGGCGACGGGTGGAGATGAGGCTGCCTCAGAGCACTTGGTGATGCATGTGAACCTCCAGGTGGACGGGCGGAGATGAGTGGGGGGACTTTGGCAAACAGAGACTCATGCTCTCTGATCAGCTCCAACATCAGCACCTGGACCAGTACTGCACCTAGGACACACGTAGAGACATTAAGACATTCTTCAAAAAAATGAATAATTAATCAATTATATTGTGCTGTCTACCTCCCATGATGCTTTGTGGGTCTTCAGCTTTGGCTCGAAGGATGTTTGGCCCAAACACAGTGGCCAAGTTCTGGCCAGTCATCTTGTTGCTGCTGGAGAAACTCTGGACCTCATTTAGAAACCTGCGTTTTAAATGCTGAAATCAGTCAACAACATGCATTTCCACCACCCATGTAAAACATAAACAAAAGACTGCCATTTTTTAACCAAGTTTAACCATTAACATTATATAACATTATATATATAACATATAACATATATATATATATATATATATATATAACACATATATATAACACATATATATATATATATATATATAAAACACATATATATATATATATAACACATATACATATAACGCTTTTTTTCAAAACAAGACAAGTACTTGAATGAAAACCTAGCTACAGTACAGACTGTCAGTCTAAATAACAAGGTGCTTACTGGCAGATAAAGTTGAGTAGGTTGAAGTTTGCAACTGGCAACTCATGAAGAAGATTCCTCAACTCCCCCAAAACCTGAGGGGGGAATAATAAGAGGATGGATTCAGGAACGGGGAAAAAAAAGAAGGAAGAAAGGACGTTTTTTTTTTCCTTTATCGGTGCCAACCATAGACTGTTAATATTCATGGACAACACATCCGGTTCGGCAAATGCGGAAGTGCCTTAAACCTGCCTTCTATCTGAATTCCAGCAGGGGGCGACACGTGCGGTTGCAAAAGGAGGTCGTAAATTGTAATTCTCGCCAAAATGCAACCTAGGGTCTTTTTGTGAATGTACCTGAATCAAACTTTCATTTAAAAGCATATTTAGGACGGAATCGCCACTTTTATCTATTTTTAAAACATTAAGAAGGCTCAACACAACATGAAACTTTGCTCGAAGTATCACCAGGGGCTCTACACCTTAACGAAAGCATTGACAACATTGTTTGTGTACCCAGAGTTTACTAAAAAGAGAGGTTTTGAACAACTCACCGTAGGGCTTGTTGTTTCCGGCCACTACCACCTCGGCAGTCAAAACGAGTTGCTATCCGAATGCGAATGAACAGACTCCATATGAGGCTTCTTTTTCAACTATCTAACGAGGTCAATATTGTTTTTCATTTTTTTTCATTTATATGGAAGCTTTAGGAGCTTTCCATCTTTACTCTCCTCCCTGTTATGTTGCATTCGGAAATCGATTGTTTTTGACTGATAAAATGGCTGCGGCCGGAAACAACAAGACCTACGGTGAGTTGTTCAAAACCTCTCTTTTTAGGAAACTCTGGGTACACAAACAATGTTGTCAATGCTTTCATTAAGGTGTAGAGACCCTGGTGATACTTCGAGCAAAGTTTCATGTTGTGTCGAGCCTTCTTAGTGTTTTAAAAATATCTATTTTGAGGCTAGCATAAAAGTGCCCCTAGCACTCCCATTCAAAAGGCCACTTGACCGAAAAACGAAAACACGGTACATCTTAAAAGTGGCGCTTCCGTCCTAAATATGCTTTTAAATGAAAGTTTGACTCAGGTACATTCACAAAAAGAACCTAGGTTGCATTTTGGTGAGAGTTACGATTTTAAAATCGGCGATAAAGCAGGGGGTGTTTTAGGGCGTGGCTATGATGTGATTGCCAGTGAAAGTGTGTAACGTAACGTAGAGTGTAAGCAGCTCCTCCCTCACTCCTCCCTCTTGTCTAAAATTGTTACATCCGCAACCAGGATGGCTGTGGCCATAACGGCAAACTCGACAACGGCAGATCTCCACAAACCAATAGGGTGACATCACACGCGCTGTCCATTAATATACAGTCTATGGTGCCAACCTGCTAAATGTTGTTTATATATTTACTGGAGGGGAAAGTTTACATGCTACTGTATGCCATTTAAGTGGCAGCAATTAACCAGCTAAAGAAGATAGCTGATAGAATAATTATAAAAAATATATTTATTAAAAAAGGGGGCTTTGCCAATTGATTTTTGTTCAGCCTCATTAATAAACTGTAAGAAATACTGAAATTATAGATAACTGTACCTTTAGAGTAACTTAAAGCGATAGTTGAGCTTTTTTGAAGTTGGGTTGGATGAGGTACTTCAGTGTATTACCAACCTTTTGTTCAGTGTCTAAAATATGTTTAGCTGCTGCCCCCATCCACAGCAGTACATTGCTTAGCTTCCGTGTCAATACTCATGTCTGCTTCCCCAAACTGGGGGTGTGTTGACCGCCCTCTACTGTAGGAAATACACTTACTATGGATAAGTAGGCCTACCTCATACAACCCCACTTCAAAATATCCCAAGAGCAGTGTTGCCCTTTGTGGTTGAGCAGGCAGGTGAGCTGAGTTAAACCACTAGAGATCAGCAACAACAAGATTTCCAGGGGGTGTTAAGCTGCGCTATGAATTATTTGAATGTTGTGCACAGAGCTGCAGTTACCAGTGTGCGGTCACTCGACAGCTTCTGACCACAGAGCAAGAAGTCCTGGTATCGTCTGTAAGGAACCAGAGGCTCCGGCAGCTGTCTGAGGTAGAGCTTCAGCAGTGACGCCACCGTGTGGACGTCTGTGCTACTGCAGGCAAAACACACAGCAAGCTAACTTCTTTCACAAAACCTTTTTAAGAACAAGTGATCAGAAAACAGTACAGTACAAAAAACTGAGGGATTGTACCTGTCGAAGGAAGGTCTCTCCCCTGCATCAAAAGCCTCCTGCAGCTCTTTGACCAGACTGGACTGTCCCGGCTGGCGAAACAAGCCCACTTCATGCAAACCACGCTCCCTGATGAAGTTCACACACTGCTCCACCACTAAAGGAACTAAACGTACCCCATAACGTCGCTCATATAACACCGTCTCCTCCAGACGCTGACCAAAGACCCCTGCAAGAGAGGAAGATTTTTAATAGAGCTAAGTTCCACCATCCAATCAGAAACAAGAGGTAAGGTCTTTGAAAATCTTTCACATTGCTAAAAAAAAAAAGAAAGAAACCAGAATGCAGAGTGAGACATGTAGCTGGCTTGTCATATTGCGTGTTTAGGTGACCTTAGTCTGGATCAAAGGAAGTACATTTCCAGGATATGGATGTCCCTCACCTTTAGCTCTCTGTGTGTTGCTGTTCTCAAACTAATTATGCTATGACAAAAAAAAACAAAAAAACAAAAACAAACTTTGAGCTAGCAAGCTACACGCTGAAAATGGCAACTTTTGAGGAAGATTTGGCCTGCTCAGGAAATGATTGTAAATATTTACAAAGAATATGTTTACAGCATTTACTATCTAACTGAAATTATGAAATTTTGGGAGCGATTGGTGGGGATTGCTATGGACGAGGTACCATTAAATTATGTTTAACCATGTATGCAGCTAATTTAAATAGGTCACGTTACTATATTGTGTGGACTTTGAGGGGTGCAAGTTTTCCACCAAAACAAGGTCCTTCCTGAGACCATTTTGCAGAGCCACCATCTCTGTGTTCGGAGCTTAGCACTACCCAAGACGATTGTGATTGGTTTAAAGAAATGCAAACAACCCAGAGCGTTTTTTTCTTCTATCCCAGAATGTATATGTGGTGTGGCCACAACCTAAGGTGTACTTACCTGTGAAAGGGATCCAGACCCCCTTGTTGAGGCTCTTCAGCCACTCGTCACCTTGACCGGCACTGTTGGAGAGGAAGAAATACGAGCCTGGGCTGGCCAACACGTCTCTGTTACCTGCACATACACAAACAGGGCTGTTTTTAGGGAGTTTGTCCAAGTCAAGTCTCAAGTTTTTATAACTAAGTCAAAATGCAAGCCAAGTTGCAAGTCAATCACCGCTGACCATAACAATTACACAATGCTAATGTAGTATACTTCAAGTGCATTCAAAAGTTTTCTATTTGGTTTAGTGTACCTTTTTATGCTAGTGTGTTATGCTAGTAGTAGCTAATGAAGCTTTGAGCCGCTACCCACAACCATAGACTGTAGTCTATGCCCACAACCCCAGATTTTGTTTCACATGGAAACAGACTTTGAGGAGTGAATTGGCACACTTCCCCTTTATGCCTTGTTTCCACACGGTTTTGTTTGGGGTCCCTAACTCCGTAAAGTATACGAAGTATGCCCCCTAGTGTTTAACGCAAGAAAATGCTAACTTCCTGTGGCATACTGTGCATACGATCTGTCCGAAGTGTGCTTCAACATACTAAATTCCAATCTAAAAAAAAGCAGGACGAGTTTCGCAAACACAATATTTAGGTTTAGTTAGGCTTAGGCACAAAACTACTAGCCTGGTCCTACCAGACTCTCGTACATTTCATTTGTACAGAGAGTCTGGCCTCTCTCCATTGACAAGTGTTAACTTCCTTGAAGGTGGGTACTCTCTTGAAGTTCAAAACTATTGGATCTGCCCAGAGCCACTCTGGATCTGCCATAACCAATCGTTAACGTTTGGTCGTGACGTATGTCATGCGCATGTGCAACAAGAGAGGAGACTGTCAAGGCTATTAGCCTTAGCACCTAGCATTAGCCTAAGCCAACTCCTTCACCACTAACAGAGCGAGCTGGAAAATCAAACTTTTCCCGAACCCCGTGGGAGGAGAGCCACAACATCATGGCCACCGACAAAACTCAGCAAAGATTGTCCTTCCTCGGGCTTTAACTTCTGGATATTCGGCAGCGTTGCCACAACGGACACAATGGCTTCGCTCACATCTTTCTCCGCCGCAACTCTAGCGCACGGCCTCAACGTCATCGTTCTCAGCCACTCCCTCTGTTCGCTGATTGGACCGGTAAAGATTTGGCTGGAGAAAACCCAAGACTATACCAAAGCCCGTCTACGGAAAGCCGTTCCACTCCCTATTAAGCCCCGTTGTACCTACTTTGGTTGCAGTTCCACCAGAGTTCCACTGGGAGTGATCACGGTCCAGTGCAAAATTAATGGGACCCTATGGAGCTAGACGGCTAAATTTGTCTCTTTCGCCTGATTTTCGTTGAGAAATCTCAGATTTGATTGTAGTTTTTGCAAGTTCAACATGGATTATAGGTCGAAAGTTGAATGAACGAGTACTTATGCCCTTTCGATTTGTTACAGGTTGAGTCGTTGTTGCCCATAACACGCTAGCATTCTGCTAATGAATGCTGATTGGTCAGTGAAGGACTGATTACGATCGGAGATCCCGCTTGATGGCATCCGAAGCAGAACCAGAATGCCAGAGTGAATATTTCGGCATGGTCTTTAAAACATTAGCAAACCTCTTTCTAGCACGTGTATTGACAGGGAGAGTCTAACCTGTCAGCTGTGTTGTCGATGCCTCGAGAGAAAAAAGGAAGCGACTCAGAGCTTGCCGTAAAGCAGAATCTCTGGCCGTATATGTGTATGACGTCATTGACATTTTAAAAGGCTTTTTAGAACAAAAAAGCCACTTTAAAAAAATCTAACACCCAGCAGTGGGTATTTTCTTAGCCTCCCCTTTCAAATGCAACATTCAAATTACTAGACAAAAAATGATATCCTGAGAAAAGTGGATTTTGAGGGGTATAGCGCCATAGAGTCCCATTCATTCTGCACTGGCCTGTGAGCGCCCCCTATATGGAACTCTGGTGGAACTGCAACCAGTTCAGAAGCCGGAAGTAACGAGAGAGTGGAACTTCTTCCCATATTAGAAATTCTTTGACTATACCTGTCGGTACACGATCCGTTCTGCACATGCGCAAGATAATACTGTTTTACCGAGGATACGACCTGCACGATCTGTTCCACGCTAGCCTATGGCTAGCCTCCACCGGAAAGCTAGCGTTAGTTTAGCTAACAGCTAATTCGGCTAACCGCTAGCTGACAGCTAGATTCAGTCTAAAATAACGTTAACTCAAACGTAATGGGAAAAGCAGGCTACAGCTAAATTAAGACTTCACAGTAATAACAATAAAGACAAGTATTGAGTGATTGTATTTTAAATGAGTACAAGTAAAGTAGAACTGACGTAACAGCTGTTATATATGTTAGGTGTTATATATGTCAACGTTTATTTTCAAGTTTTATTTTGAGGGTCTTTTAAAGTTATTACATGCTGTCTCAGCTAGCAGTTAGCCGAATTAGCTGTTAGCTAAACTAACGTTAGCTTGCCTGTGGAGGCTAACGGCAGACCACTACAATCAGCTAGCGGTTAGCCGAATTAGCTGTTAGCTAAACTAACGTTAGCTTGGCTGTCGACCGGAAGCGTGGAACAGATCGTGCAGTGTCGTAAATCCTCGTACAACCGCGCATGCGCGAACATTTTGCGCATGTGCAGAACGGATCGTGCAGGCAGAACGGATCGTGTACCGACAATACCAAAGAATTTCTAATATGGGAAGAAGTTCCACTCTCTCGTTACTTCCGGCTTCTGAACTGGTTGCAGTTCCACCAGAGTTCCATATAGGGGGCGCTCACAGGCCAGTGCAGAATGAATGGGACTCTATGGAGCTATACCCCTCAAAATCCACTTTTCTCAGAATATAATTTTTTGTCTAGTAATTTGAATGTTGCATTTAAAAGGGGAGGCTAAGAAAATACACACTGCTGGGTGTTAGATTTTTTTAAAGTGGCTTTTTTGTTCTAAAAAGCCTTTTAAAATGTCAATGACGTCATACACATATACGGCCAGAGATTCTGCTTTACGGCAAGTTCTGAGTCGCTTCCTTTTTTCTCTCGAGGCCTCGACAACACAGCTGACAGATTAGGCTCTCCCTGTCAATACACGTGCTAGAAAGAGGTTTGCTAATGTTTTAAAGACCACGCCGAAATATTCACTCTGGCATTCTGGTTCTGCTTCATATGCCGTCAAGCGGGATCTCCGATCGTAATCAGTCCTTCACTGACCAATCAGCATTCATTAGCAGAATGCTAGCGTGTTATGGGCAACAACGACTCAACCTGTAACAAATCGAAAGGGCATAAGTACTCGTTCATTCAACTTTTGACCTATAATCCATGTTGAACTTGCAAAAACTACAATCAAATCTGAGATTTCTCAACGACAATCAGGCGAAAGAGACAAATTTAGCCGTCTAGCTCCATAGGGTCCCATTCATTTTGCACTGGACCGTGATCACCCCCAGTGGAACTCTGGTGGAACTGCAACCAAAGTAGGTACAATGGGGCTTAATAGGGAGTGGAACGGCTTTCCGTAGACGGGCTTTGGACAATACCCAGTGCTTAATTTGTAAAGTGCAAGGTCCCGGAGCGCAGAGGGGGGGTGGATCCGGCGACTCAAAACGGGGGTTGGAGGTAACGGAACCAAAAAAAAATATTACACTGCCTACGTAGCTTCTCTGACTCTGACTAAAAAAGCCTAAACAACGCTGTGTGTACATCAGGGCAATGTTTATTTTTTATTTCAGAATGTGCACTGCATCGGTGCAAAATGTAAAAAAAAATTAAAAATAGGTACACTGCACAAGCAGCAATTATCCATCGGACAATTAAAACAAAAAACCCACCGTGGTCTCCACATTCTTGATCGGCAGAAACGATTTTTGCTTGTTTGGGATCCGACTGGCCAGCGTATTTGAAAAAGTTAAGCAAACGTTGTTGTCTTTTTGACATTTTTCCCCTGAGTGAAACGAGGCTAACAGCAATCTCAACCAGCACAACCGCCTGTGTCACTTCAAGTGCAGCGCCGCGCTGTTGAAGTGCCGATCCCCTCCCTCCGTCCTTCTCCCCCCTCTGCCTCCCCTCCCTCCGTCCTTCTCCCCCCTCTGTCTTACCCTGAAAATTCACCTCAAAACGCATCGAAAATGCAAACACAAGACTTTTGTGGAACTCCAATGGGGAATAAAGACTAACAAGACAGATAACAACATTGAACACTACACAAACAGTAGTTTATTTGTTTTCATTTAGGCGATTCATTTTTCATAGTGACACAGGAGGTGCCGGATCCAATAAAAAAGGTTCCGGATCCAACGTCGGAGGTGCCGCAACATGTTCCGGCGTGTTCCGGCTCAAATTAAGCCCTGACTATACCGCAAACCCAGACGGAGTACTGAAGCGAAATGAAAATTGAGCGGAAGTAAGTAGGAGGGCGGAGCCAGGCTACAAAACTACTTGTTTAAGAGAAAGAAAGATGGTGGTCATGGTTAAAATGTCACAAAGCACATGGTTGCTAGAGGACCTTGTCAGGTAAATGTCTATAATTTTAGCAAATGCTGTCTTTTTTTAATGTGAGGTCAGTGTCATATTTTATTACCCACCTCCCCCTGAAATTTGATCCTGTCCGAATGGGGATTAAGAAAGTAACACCACGACCAAAGACATGGTGTTACAAATGACATGAATCTTAACAAAAAACAAATAAGTAACATGGGACCACTCATGTCATATTTCTATTAACCCACACAATCAGCCACCATAATAGCACACACACACACACACACACACACACACACCAAATAGGCTACATTCTCTCCACCACCCCATCCCTATCTTCATCTAATTAACACACTTATCCCCATCTTCTTCCCCATCTCCCATCCTGCACCACTTTCTGTCCTCCTCAAAGTCACATCATACATATATGTATGAAACACACACACACACACACACACACACACACACACACACACACACACACACACACACACACACACACACACACAAAGTCACCTCACCTCAGATAGAAGACCCTGAGTCAGCATTTAACAGATAGGCCTATCACTGAAGGGCAACACACAATCACACAAAGCTAGAGTCCTGGAGGGATTAACAAACAATATGTTGATGGCATGTACTGTATGTGTGTGAGTGCGTGCATGCGTCTCACCTTTGTGGCCTGTACTGTCATGTTTCCAGGACTTGAAGCAGCTGAGTCCCATGCTGCAGCGCTCCTGCTCCGGTCGCTATGGTAACAGTTGTAGATGCTCAGCGTAAATAAGACACAACGATGTGAACGTTTTTTGGGTGAGACAGCAGCGGTGCATAAAAAAACTGCATCACTTATGATTTTTCTTTCGTCACGCTTCAGTCTTGGGTCCCTAGTATCGCCCAGATTCCTAGTTTTAGCTATCGGACTTAGGCAGATTGTGGAAAGTTCTTTGCTTTTAACATCCTGGTAGATGTATGGCCATGGAAAGTTGTTCCTGGGGGGAAAAAATCTTTTTAAAAAAACAGGTTCCTGGATGGATTTAAGTGGATATAGTGTCTTTTTAGTTGATATATTTACAGAGAGGTCCTTTGTAGATGTTTAACTTTACTTTGAAGAACTTTAATGAGAGGTTCATGGTTCTTGGTGGATATAGTGCCTTTAAAAAAAGAGATTCCAGTTGAAATTCCAAATTCCAAGCTGAAACCCCTTGAAAGAGTAAGAGGATAGTTAATATTTAAAGCCTAAAGGGAGGTTCCAGGTAGTTATATAGTTCCTGGTGGATTTTGAATATTATCATGTAGATAATTCAGCCTTAAAAAGAAATTTTCAAATGGGCGTTTAAACATTTTTGAAAGGTTTCAGGTGGAGTTCCAGTTAGTTGAACTTTCTGCAGATGTTTACCCTTGCAGGGAGGTTCCTGGTGTTCATGCTAACCTCTAGTTAGCTTAGATTGACATAAAGCCTTGAAGAGAGGATCATGGTAGATATAGAACCTTAAAAAACAGAGTTTTTTTGTAAGGTTTACACCTTAAATAGAGCTTTTTCTTGTGGATGTGGAGCCTTACAGAGAGATTTTACCTCAAAGGGAGGAGTGTCTGATGGGCACCAAGCCTTAAAGGGAGAACTTTGGATACAGGATCACACCTTTAGCAGCAGCTTCTGGTGGGCAAATTCTTGACGAGAAGTTCCAGGGTGTAGTCTTCAAAAGAGGTTCTGTGTGGAAATACACTTTAAAGAGAATAACTTGAGGAGAGATTATTGATGAATCAGCCTTTAAGCAAAGTTCTTGCTGAAGATGGCGTCACAGAGAGAGAAAGGTCCCAGGAAGTTGCAATCTTTCCCAAATCAGCAACTCTTCTTTGACTATTATTATAATATTTTCTCTTTGGAAATCTCCATTGGCTTTGGATGCACAGACAGTTTCAGTTCATTTACTCAACAAAATCAACTTTTTCCAGCATGTAGTATCTCCAGCCTCCTCAAAAACACTCACTCAATCACTGGTTTCTGAAAAAAATCCTGACGAATACAAGTTCAAAACGATTGAGACACATAATTTCAGCATACACATGTGCAGTGCTGCTTAGTGAGCAAGACAACCTGCAAAATGTTCCAGGTTGCAGAAAATTCTTCAGAAAGGATGTGTTGGTTTCTCTTGGTAGAACTTCTCTTAAACATCAGCATTTACCACAAAAAGGACCATTTAGGGTGCATTCGTCCATATTTCCAGAACCCCAGACACCCGGTCTTCATTTGTCCTCTTGATGCTTTAAATGGGACAGAGAATGCTTTTCACATGCACAGACTCAAAACTGTCTCTATAGCACCAGGAGTAAGATGTCTGACTTTGTTTCCTTTCTTTGGAGTACATCATGATTACTTTCCCACTATATGAGACACAGGATTAGCATAATTCCAGTCTCTTTCTCTGTACTTCTCTCTTTCTATATTATATGTTCTGTCAGCAGCTGACGAAATGTTAAACCATCCAGACATTTTAATCTCTTTATCCTCGTTTCTTCCAGCCATGAAGTCAAACTACTCCATCGTCCATCAGGATGGAGACAGTCTTAGTATAGCCTCCTGCATCCTCCCTCCTTCCTTGTCTCCCTCTCTGTCTTTTGCTGTATTAGCTCTTTAACTGGCCCTGCTCCATTTCCAGAACACAGTCTACACATCCGAATGTCCAAGTCTTCGTCATCCCCGTCCTTCTCCCCCTTCGCTCCGTCCCCTTTTTCTTCCTATCTGTCTCTCCCGTTGTCCCTCTCTTTGTCCCCGTCTAGCTCGTCCTTCTGTCTTGTACCAACTATCCTTATCCTCTCTCTCTCTCTATCTCTCTCTGTCTGTCTGTCTGTCTCGCTCTCTCTCCATTTCCCAGCAATGTGTGTGGCCCCTTGTTGCCCCCCTCCCCATTTACCTCATCAATAACCATGCTGTGTGTGTGTGTGTGTGTGTGTGTGTGTGAAGGGTGCATTAGGAAAATTGGTTCTCTGCGACGCAGCGCTGTTTTACCAAAGTAATCACAGCTGAGAGAGAGAGTGAGTGAGAGAGAGAGAGAGAGAGAGAGAGAGAGAGAGAGAGAGAGATGATCTGGCTCAAATTCTGCTGCTGCTCAAGTATGCTGCAGCACACACACACACACACTGTCACCATGATTCAAGTGGACATAAAAGCGAGAAAGGCTTGTCGGCCCAGTCGACTTTTGAACTCAATTAAAGTATGAGGATCTCTCTCTCTCTCTCTCTAAATACAGTCCAATTCAATAAATGAATTGGCCTAAAGTACAGTTCAGTCTATAGTGTATTGCTAAAGCTTGTTGTTAGAATCAATACAAGCAATCAAATATTAACGACAGTTCTATAATAACTTTATTTAGACTCTACCTGTCACTTGGCTTGTGGTGCTCAAAGCGCCAAAAAAATACATTTGAACAACTCAACAGCAATGTCTCTTTTCAGAAATCCTGACCTGGTTACTCAAGATAATCCACAGGCCTAGTTGTAAGCAGTTTCATGTAGGAACTATTTGGGGGAAAATATGTATTTTTGATTTTGGGGTGAACTGTCCCTTTAATAGTTGTCCTGCCTACAGGCTAAAATACCGTATACACCAGACATATCAGCTACATCATCATAAGTGCAGCCATGTGCAGCCATGTGAACATTACAGCCACATGTTTTCATTACACATGTTATCCCAACACCACGGGCATTAATCGAGTGCTAACAGACTCCACTCTTCTGGTTTCAGGGTTTGCTCCAATTCAGCCACAAGAGCACCAGTGAGGTCCAACACTGATGTTGGCTTATAAGGTCTGGCTCACACAGTCACTCTTCTAGTTCATCCCAAAGGTTTGGGATGAGGTTGAGAGATCAAAGCTCTGTGCAGGCCAGTCAAGTTCTCTTACACTACAAGGAAAAGAATTTCTTCATTGACCTCTTCAGGCCATACAGAGAAAATATCCAAATATTATATAAACTTACAAGGCAATAGATAATACTTACTCAGTTGGTCTACCTGTTTGCCTGCCTCTCAATCCAACAAGTCCTCTAATTCTCCAACTTAAAAGATAAAATAGGTTGTTTGTAATTGCCTTCCAAAACAATCTATATGAGTGTTTTCTGGTCTTCCACCACTTAGGGCTGCTCGATTATGGACAAAATCATAATCACGATTTTTTTGTGTGGTCAATATTGAAATCACGATTATTTAACTTGTTTACTCATTGACTTTTGGAAAGATGTTACAGTTATTTAATTGAATTTTTAACAGTTAAACAAATCAACAGTGAAAACAACTTGAACCGTGAAATGACCCTTAATACTCATCCTCATTTTTTCCCCCCTCATTCAGAACACAAGACAAATGAAGAGTTTACTTGCAAAACCTAATGTGCAAAATAATCGTTTCTCTCGATCACCGTCGTGATTGTTAGGAGCCAAAATCGTAATAACGATTCAAAATTTGATTATCTGCACAGCCATATCACCACTATAAGGTTTGCTTAGGTCAAAAGTGCAGCCCAGGGACCCTCAGGGGCCCATGGCATTCTTTCTAGGGGGTCCGTGAAAAGTTTTCAGATTCATAAAATTATCACGATGTAAAAAAAAAAAAACATTTGTTTAATTTTACAAAAGGCTTCATAGTTCAAACTATAATATTTAAATTTTCCAATCTATAATAGTTCATAAATCACATTCTAATCTAACGAAACTATAACATAAAACATGTGTCTACTATCTTTATAATACATTTTAATATCTTTCTAATACATTTAATACATTTTATTTCTTATGTTCTTTCACATAACTAAGAGGTGTCAAAAATAGGCTTCATCAAATTATTTAAAGTGTCATTCATGATGGGGTCACCGGTATATTCTCTGTGTTGTAAGGGGTCCTTGGCTAAAATGAAAGATGATGTCTGGTTTAGGTTTTGACAGATCCCAAAGGTTGCTCTAAGATGGACTCCTACAGGCAAAAGAATACCTGGATGACCAATAAAGACCTTACTTGGTGTTATGGTTAAAGGAAACCAATGTTGACTGTTGGTAGGAGACAAGATGCAATCGCAGTCTCTGTGTCAAAGTCAGACGCTTTGTTAACCCAACAATCCATCCTGACACCCTAAATATTGTGTAGTTGTGTTGAACTACTTGCCCTTTTGTGTCTGACAAACAAAGAATAGGTAATTTACTGTAAGCGTGACAGACACACAACCCAAAAAATATTAACGTTGATTTGTTTGTCCATCTGTTTGTGTGTCTGATTGTGAATTCTAATCACAGCTGAGAGCTTTCACATCTGTCTGTCAATGGACCTGGCATTGGACGGCATACTCTTCATTACAAAGTGCTGTGTGTGCGTGCGTGCGTGCGTGCGTGCGTGCGTGCGTGCGTGTGCTCTTTCACTAAATGAAATTTGTCTCCTCCTCTCCTCTTCACGTTGACTGCATGTCTGTAATGAATCACATGCATGGAAATATTGCTAACCAGGAGCAGTCAGCCTCTGTCACTGTCGAGACAAATTGACCTCAATACGTGCATCTTCCAGAGAAAAACAGTCCAACAGCAGAGCCCTCAAGTGATCACACACAATAGCTACAGTTTAAATCTCTTAAATATATAAATTATTTAATCAGGAAGTTACACTGAGATCGAGATCTCGTTTCTGAGACCCGAGTACTGAGATAAGGCCAAATTTTGATTAAATAAAATACTAAATATATTTATTAAAAACTTTTTCAGAAGAGGAGAGCACTTGTGCTTGCGATGGGGTCAGCATCTAGTTCCATAATTTGAACTATGCTAGTTAAAGGTGGGGATATTTTTATTTTTTATGTTTAGGACAGAAATACAAGCCTGTGTTGGTGGTTGATGTGCGTCAAAGCCACAGTAAAGATTCCATCTGTCACCTTTAACGTCCACACACCAAGCTGCATTCAAACACCTGGCTGTTAAAGAGGCTGTTTACATAATTGATAAAGTTATATAGACCATGACACATACCTGCTTATCAATGACACAAATAGCAGCACATATTTCTTTGAAAGCTAAACATTTTTAAAGGTCCAATGTGTAGGAATTTCTCCCATCTAGCGTTGAGATCATATATCGCAATCAACTGTTTTGCACCACGCAGTTCAAAGTACATATTACAGCTACGGTAGCCTTCACGCATCAAAAAGCCGGTCTCTTGCTCTTTTCAACATCCTTTTTCTTTTTCTGGGCGAAGAAGAGGATTTTGAATACGTGTGGTCCTCCATGTTTCCTTCTTCAAACTTTCCGGGGGCCGGGAAGCTACGATACCCATTAGCAGCATTAGCAGCACCTGTGAGTTTATCATGTGATAGTGAAAACGCGAAAGGCGGAGCAGTATCTCCTGTATGTCCCCTAACGTATTTCAAGATGGCGCATGAATATGGAGCGTCTACCCCAGTTCATGCGAATGCAAATGTAAAATTTCAAGCCAAAAGTAATACTTGGAATTGATGGTAAATATTCATGAAAAAGGACAAGTTTGTGAACGGGCAACACAAATTTTGATAATGAACAACTAAACATGTTACACACTGGACCTTTAAGTGACTTTGGCTGTTAGCCTTCGTATCTTTAGTGTGACTGGTGCTTTTTAGATAAATGTATGCTAAATATATAGAAATATCTTAATTAAGACAACATAATAAAAATGCCACAGTTAGGCTTCCCATTCTTCGCTTTCCAAGCTGCCTACTTTGCTGAAAGTTATTTGTAATTCATTACCTTTTAAAACTTGAATATTAGAAATGACGTACTAAGAAACAAAATCTGATTGTACCAGTGAGTAAAACTTGACAGTTCAAGTTAACAAGACTGGATTTACAGTAATAGTCATTCGATGATTGTGCCAAAGCGATTGAGAAAAACTGTAATATGTTAAGTTAACTAATGTTAACTAATGATTTATCGAAATGTTCAAAATACACAGTGTGTTAAATGCACATTGTTGTTGTTCTTCTTCTATGCAGTCAAGTGGTATGTTATTGGATGTTTACTGTTGCAGTCAGTCCCTCATCACCAACAATTTGGTTTGGCACTTCTGGCCACAAACACCACTGATGTCACTGTAGGAACTTTGGCAGCTGATGGAAATCACCACAAAATATTATGTTGTGAGGATCTGTGAGGCGTCTAACTTCCTCCCTGTCTGCCACATCGTTAGCCATGGTCTTTAAATGTTAATTATAGTTGTGTGGTCAGATTTAGCCCTGTTGCAGGTTGTAAAACTAAATATGTTTTATTGTTAAAAACATGACCTTTAACTGGAAACCCACTGCATTTTAAAGGGAAGTTACAGGCTGGTCATTGCGTACTTTGGTTGCTCACCGACTTTACTTCAGCACAGTGAAGCTAGTTATAGCTATTCGTTTCTGACCCAAGGTGAACAAGATAAAAAAAAAGAATGTCGTTAAGGCTACGTTTAAACAGTTGTGTTTATCAAATCAGTTATTTAAGACAGACTTTCCACACTGTTATTTGCAAGGGATCAGATTGGATTTTGTTTGTCCCGACACCAATAACCTGCATGGGTTGCTGTGGTAACAACATAGTCGTCACTAACTACGTAGCTACACTGGCGACGCAGCTTTCCAACACAGAAGCATGAGAAATGCAGATCCATCTTTTGTCAAGTCGCAGTGCAGAAATCACACCAGACAAACTCAGCAACTGTGGTTGCTAGCCTATTGGATTGTGGGTCATGTCTAGATGGTAACCAAAGGTTTGTAAAACTCTTGTGGGTGGTTCTCGTGGTTGAGGATAGGCATTGTCCTCGAATAGCTATGGTTAGGATAGGTCTTCATGCAGCAAGTCTTGCTAGAGTTTTCGCAAATCTGGGGTTACCATCGAGACACACCATGGATTCTGCTCAGCAATTCCATCAGAATGGATTTGTGTCTTGTGTGTTGTGTGCGCAAGACACTCACAACGCGGTTGAAGCGGTTTAAGCGACCAGAGTGGCCAGACTGAGACGCATCTGTAGAAATCCGTTTGGACTTGATTTGCAAAAATCGCAATTCTTGTGGTTTGCTGTCCAGACTTTCTAAAAATCAATCTGGATACAATCTGGATATTCCAAAAAACTTTTTTTGGATGGTAGTCTGAACAAGGCCTAAACCCTTAATGAAGAGTATGAGTTTTCTCAATACAGCGCTAGATGTAAACATTAATGGCGTCCTCCTCAGCTGAGCTGTATCAGGTGAGCTAGCAGCATCTGTCAGGCGTTATTATGGAACCCACGCAACTTCTAGGAAAGTCCCGCCCTTCAATAGCATTCACACACTACTATTGGCCAGGCGTCCATGCTTACGCAAGGTAACGTAACCCGATTTGTTCAGGTCCTATCCCCTGACCAATCGGCTATCCTAACCTTAACCACTCAAGGTCAATGCCTAACCCCAACCAATCAAGCTGCTTCGTAGGGCGGGCCTTTCCTAGAAGTTACGTGTGTTGGCCGAGAAGGACTAGCCCCTCTGCCATGAGTACACTTCCTTCCAGAAGTGTGGACTCGAGTCATGAATTTGATGACTTCAGACTCGACTCGACAAAATGTACAACGACTTGCAACTCGACTTGGACTTTAACATCAATGACTCGTGACTTCACTTGGACTTGCGCCTTTTGACTCGAGAAGACTTGCCAATTCCCATGAAAACTGGGGAAGAAAATGTTCACACGGCCGCACCGCTCTCAGTTTATCTGCATCTGTGAAAAAAATGTGCACCACCTGTATGCATGCAGAGAGCACGCGCGCTGCCTGCACGACATCCAATCACTGTAGTCCCACGTTGTTTTGATTCGACAGCATCTAAGCAGGCACATTGCAAGACAACCAATGAAGCACAAGCAACAACGCGCCAGTTGGCAAAATGATACCGAAGATAGTTTGGTTTGGCTATAAAAATTACGAGGTAGTCGACAAAAAAAGAGTTGCAATTTGCAAAACATGCAGGCCCTTAATTGATTAATGTCATTGTATAAAAAGAGGTTTAAATAAATACAAATCTTACAGACATACATGATTTGTATAAATTTTATTTCTGTGGTAAGAGGACTTGAAATGACTCGAAACTAAAATGGTAGGACTTTGGACTCGACTTGAGACTTGTTGGCTTTGACTTGTGACTCGACTCGGAACTTGCCTCATCTTTGACTCGACTTGACTTGGGACTTACTTGTGACTTGCATAACAATGACTTTGTCCCACCTCTGCTTCCTTCTGCGCTGTGATACAGTTGGCGGGTGTAGTTTGGTAGAATAAAAATAGTTCCTACATGAAACTGCTCACAACCAGGTCGGTGGATTATCTTGAGTAACCGGGTCATGATTTCTGGAAAGAGACATTGCTGTTGAGTTTTTCAAATGTATTTGTCGGCGCTTTGAGCACCACAAGCTGAGTGCCATCTAGTTCCATTATATTCGAGAGGAGGCAGACATCTCTACAGCTCCAACACTGGGCAACTCACACCAAAACAATCTAGATTCATAAATATAGCACTACAGGTATGAGGAAAAATATGTATTTTTGATTTTGGGTTGAACTGTCCCTAAATGAAGTTGTTATAGAATAAATGTAGGGTTTAGCCTAAACGTTTCATAACCAAATAAAGAAAAGTTATACCACATTGAATCTCAAGAGTGAAAACAACATTGCTCCAACCGATTTTAATGACACTGAAACAAAACAACATACAACAGTGTAGGACCAACAGTTATGTACCTGGCTCTGATATGAACTGTGATGACCCTGTGTTCACATTATGTTTTTTTGGAGTGTACAGGTGTTAACTTTTCTTCATTGACACTGTTTTTGTAATAACCTTGCACCCACGTGATGTACGTTTAACTTCCATTAAAAACTATGTTCCTCCATCATACAATCTCCTGCATCATTTTGCATCAACAGTGCCAAATCAGACACAGTACACTATGTTTTCTCCTGCGGGATGAAAGAAGAACCCCTGTTGGGTCAGGCCAGGGGTCGAGGCTAGAGCAGCTCCCCGTGTCCCTTTTCACTGCAGCTGGCTGAGGATTTTACAACCTAGAAGTGCGCAGGAATGTTCACGTCTTGGTTTTCTGTGGGACATAATGTTTTATTGCACGGACGCCATTTCTCTCTCTCCTTGTTTGGCAGCTATGCAGTGTGGCAACAAGTGTTTGCAGATTGGTAGGGAGAAGATAAAGAAGAGGAGGGAAAGTTTCTTAAACAGACCAACAGGAGACCAAACAGCAGCAAGCCGGAGAGGAGGAGAAGCAGAGGACGTCACAGCTTCAATTGGGAAGTCAGGTAAGCAAAAAAAACACTTTCACTAAACACAGCGATGCAAGTCCAGAGCAGGAACCTGACATTGCATCAACAGGGAGTTGGCAGTAATTGATTTTCGTGCCAATATTCAAAACTTTCAGTTATAAACAAGTATATTATAGCTGCTTTTGCTCGGATTGTAATAAGACCAAATCAGTTTCTGTGTTTCGGTATCATTGGCATGCTCCATTAATTAGTGCAGCTCTTATGTGTGGTTAGGCATAGTGTTCATTGTTCGAGCTATGTGGGCTGTTGTTAGATTTCATCTAAGTGTATTTTAAGCCGTATCAGATTAACTGTTATTTAAAACTGATAGGGCTGAATAATCCCCTTCAATTAAAGGTATCAGTCACCTATCTCAACCATCTGGATTGAATTTGATCACATACCATTTAAAGTAGCGCCAAAGCTTTAAGAATCAGAAGGGCACGAGGAGAGTGATTTCACACTGTCAGTTGTCCTACACTTGGGTCCAGAGCAAGAAAAACTGTCCTTAGTAGAATTGTAGGCTTTAGTTATTTGTTAAAACCAGAGTTCATGTTTTCATGGTGGGAAACAATAGAAAAAAGACAGTAACACAGACAACAACAATTATGAAAGAAAAAGAGTGTGGCTGAGAGTTCTAGCAGCACACTTTACATACTGCAGATCAAGAAAACCATGTCTTAAAACATATTGATGCATAGACATGGAATGAAAAGGTAAAATAAAATGGAGCTAAAGGGAAAAGTTACAACTCTGTGAAACATCAGGAGAGAAGTCAATAATGAATCAACCAGTAAGAGACACACCTAAATCGGAGAGCTACAATGTGATGTTCTGTATTGTGGAACCTTTTGGATAAAAGCAATCCAATCAGTTTAAAATTTGGCAGCTATGTTGCAGAACTGTGTTATGATTGCAGCATAGAAAGAAATTGTAGAAATGATATGATTCAAACGTCATCAACACACTTGCTCGCTGTGAATTCTCCAGACAGTGACCTGCTCTATTCACACATGGGCTCACTTGGACATTACACAGACTTTGTACTCGGGAGCTTGCAGGGTAAAGTCTGTTTAATGCCCGGTTCAACTGATTCAAAAATGTGCATTCTCACATACAGCTCCTCCAGGTAAGTCTGGATAAATTCAGGGTTCCAGTGTCTGAAAGGGGGCTTAAAGCAGCCATATTATGCTCATTTTCAGGTTCATAATTGTATTTTAAGGTTGTACCAGAATAAGTTTACATGGTTTAATTTTCAAAAAACACCATATTTGTGTTGTACTGCAGTGCTCTCTCTCACTGCTGCAGATCCTCTTTTCACCTGGTCTCTGTTTTAGCTACAGAGTGAGACCTCTTTTCTTCTTCTTCTTCTTCTGTACTATCTTTGATTGCACTGCACATGCCCAGTAGCTCAGATGTAGATCATGTCAGCTAGCTAGCTCCATAGACAGTAAAAAAAAGGCTGTTTCTACAACTTCGGTCAGTTACAAGGCAGGATTAGCTGGGAGACTTCTAAATGAGGGCGCACATGTAAGTAGTTCTTTTGTAGATTATGGTGAACTTGTGTGTGTTGTAGTAGTGCTTTGCTATTGAGAACGAGGTAGCATGCTAGCGTTAGCATGCTAGCGTTAGCCATAGCGTTAGCATGCTAACACTACGAGCTAATGGTTGCGGTTAGCCTGCTCGTTTCGGCTTGTGACGTCACAAGCCGTGCCGATTTTGAACAGCTCACCCAGAGACTGAAGGCAGGACACATTCAGAAACCGTATCTCACTCTAAACAGCATGGATGGATTTTTTTGAAAGTTTGTATGTGTGTGGAAGCACCAGAGACACAAAATAACACCCCAAATCCCAGAAAAAGTGATTTCTTCATAATATGGGCACTTTAAGAGTCTCTAAAGGGGTGCTAGAGGCTCTGTAAGTGGAGCTTACCTAGAAACCTAGAAGGTTTAAAACTTGTTTCCACGTTAGTTTAGTGTGCTAACATTTACTAATTAGCACTAAGTACAGCTGAGCCTGATAGGAATGTCATCAGTTTTGGTAATACATGAAAGTGTTGGACAATTTGAAACTATACAAATTATAATTCTGACCGGATGATGGAGCTAGTTAAAAAGTTAAGGGATCACCAAAGTTATTACAATTCAAATAAAGTGCGACCACAATTTATCCTTGGGGGAACATAAATGTGTAAACCACATTTCATGGCAATCCCATACAGGCAATACTTGCTGAGACATATCACTCAAAACCAAATGTAAATCCTATGGTGGTGCTAGAGAAAAAAGTCAGGGGATCCCTAGAAGTAATTTGGATAAATCATTTGGGAACCATAGATAACTGTACAAAACCAATGTATCTTGTTGAGATATTTGACTAGATAAGTGAAAAGTTTGACCTGCTGGTAATAATGATGATAAGGCTCTTTCCTCATTTCCACTCTATAAAACCGAAACATTATAGGCAAGCATTGATTCCTGAAGAATACCACACAAACGATTTGCAGAGAAGGCCTAGCTCCATGTGCCAGGTAGTCCAGAATTTAAAGCATTTCTGTGAACTAGTTCTAGACACATCATGTCTATTGGTGGCTTGTATTGGTCTCCCTTGTTTTGCAAGTTGTATGCACTTCTCCACTCCGGTCAGTGGTTGGTGAGTAGTGAGTGTTAGAGGATCTTAAGTGAGTGACAACGGTCTTGCATGTTGTCAGCAGGAGTGAGTCGTCCTCAGCGTGGATTTACAGTCGATCAGAGACAGCTGAGCCGTGACGCATGGTTTAACACTCACATCGTCGGCTATAAAAAGCAAAGCCCCTCTGAATTATAGGCCATTCAACCAAAAGATCAAAATATTTCAATAACAGCACAGTAAAAAAACAGGTTATATATTTTAAAAAGCATTACAAAAAATTACAAACTATTTATTTCATTTGAAAGGAAAATTCTTGCTAATTCCTTACTTTCACTTATTGGAAAATAAATAAATAGGAATTTGCAAATCTGGCATTTTCTGCAAGTTGTAGGTGGCATTGACATTTAACATCTGTTGCAATGGTAACAAAAAAAAATAATAATAAGATAAATATACTGCAGGAGTGGAAGAGGTGATGAAAAGATGAATAAGAAATAATGTGGAGGGAGAGAGAAACCCCCACTGTGAATGGCATGTATGCTATTTGTGGAAGAGGTGACAGGGAGGGGCAGAGAGAGAGGTTTTCATGGCATGACGATTTACTAGAAGCAAACTGTAAGCTTGTAGACATGTTGTCAAGATGTCAATCTCTAGTTGAAAACCTGATTTACCTGAATTAAAAGACAGAGTTCATAAGATATGTCTGACCATACGCTATATTTTTCTTCAGACTAAAACCAACACTGATTTGATTCTACTACAAGTATTGCCTGTGTATCCAAAGCTTGACATGGCTCATACATCTGTGCCAGTGTCCATTGTTTGTCTTAAAACTATGAAAAACACATATGTGAGCCATGACTGTTGCATTGAGTGACATGTTCCTTCATGGCCATGGTCACACTAGTTTATTTTGAGCACATAGTACATACAGTACGCTGCCCTGCTGCTCGAGCACTATATGCTGAAAATATATATAGTCCATTATGCAGTATTCACTCCTCTTTGAGTAATGTTTGCTAAAAACTACAGTGCCCAGCTGAATAAAAAAATTGCCTAGCCCTTTTAAAAATGAAACTACATATTTGAGAACTGTTCGTAAAATTGTGAGTCTTCAGAAGTTGCATATTTTAATAATAGCTAACTTTAAATCAAATCACATGAATGTCATGTCATCGTTGCTTCGTTCATGTATTTCTATGTCCTGTTGATATAATACTGTAAACATTATATTCTATTTAATTTTGCCATATCTGATGACTGCTTTAAAAACCTAGTTTCCCCACAGGGACTATTATAGTTTCATGTTATCTCCTCGCCCCTCTGGAACTTGACCTGCTGGCTGGGGGGTCGTAACTAAGCCTTTTCCTAAAGGCCAGGGAAAGATAGCGATAGACCCAGGGGATAGAGACACCAATAGGTTTGTAGGTTGGAGGATGTAGCACTATGTATAGCTTTGGAAACAGGGGTTGAAGGAGACAGAGAAATTGTTGTCCCTGTAGATCAAGGGCAGTAGAGGAGGGAGGGTTTGAATACCAGGCAGAGGACAGAGGAAGAGCAGTGTTTCTGCACCTTTCTCTGCAGCCAAATGAGACATTTAAATTGAATTGATTTTGTTTCAATTTAAACGTTTCCACCTTTACAAAGTGTGGCAGAACAGCAGAGAACAGAAAAATACCAGAGGAAGACAATGAAGAGTTTGTAACCTTTAGGATCCATTCAAGTGCCGCAACAGATCTCGTAAGTCATAATGCTCCCTCTAAATATTTGTAGAAGCACTTTGGTTGTAAGCGTATGGAACAGCATGATGTTAATCGAGTTTTGATATTCAAGGAATGCATTTATTTGTCTTCTTAACTAAGGTTGGGAATAGGCAAGGACAGTCGTTGAGTCTGTTGGTCCAATTTAATCCAGTATCTTGATCATTATTTGATGGATTTCTGTGCCATTTTGGTGCCCAGAGAATAAATCCCAATGCCACTGAGATATAGAAAAACATTACCGTTAGCATACTGAGGGGAACTTTGTCATTACAACCACGAATCTATACAATAGCAATGTTGTCTGTCCATGTTTTACGCATTCCTGCAACTTTGGTACTTACTTACTGTAAGCCTTGTCTGCCTGTGTGTTTCTTCTTCTTATATGTTCAGTATTCACCAGACCTCCAAAGGCTGGAGCAGAGGGAGCACATTGGGGTTACAGAGCACAGTGTGTAGAGCAGTACTATGGGCAAGAAAGACAACGTATACGGGTCTTGGAGCGGTAACCTTATTTTCTTTCTTATTTTTTTTTACTTATATTTATGTCTAGTGCAGCTCACACTGAGTCAGTAGGCTATGTAGGTGCGTCTTACTCAAGGACACTTCAACAAGTAGTATGTGTATGAGAAGAAAACAGTAAAACATTGTAAATAGTCCACTGTTTCTGTACATTAACTGCTCATACCTAACCCATATCTGCTCATTATTATTCATCTTAGGGTGACAGTTAAAAGGAGTTTTGGAAATCATGCCCGTTCAGTTATACTGCAAGAAAATAAGAAAATTGAACATAAGCTCTGCTGTTTACCTCTTCATTAGCAACAGCCTGTCTGATTTTAACAAACAATCTCATCAAATAAGTATACAGTAATATCTAATATCTATCAAATGTACTCACGCAGCAGTAAATCAACTCTCTGTCTTTCTTTCTGCTGGTAGATGGTGATGACCCCAAAACAGACGTTCATGCTGACAGAAAGACTGGAAGATTCAACCAGAGGACACCCGGCAGCTCCTTAGAAACTGGCAACTCGGTACGACTCTCTTCCTGCTGTTTATCCTCCTCTCATTTTGATCTTTTGTCACAGTTTGGATGGAAATATTTCCCAGATCATTGGTAAATAAGTGTTGTTTGGACTTCAGGTAGACACATCAGCTATAAAACTAGAGTAGCCAAAAATATGGGACTAAATCTTTTAATTTTTTTTTTATTTTGTTCAACTGTTTGCTAGATATTGTGAGAGCTTTCTATAGAGGGACAAATTCATTACCATAAAATCTGACTCCCTTATTTCTTATATGATTTCATCTTTGAATTCTTTTTTGGGGGTTCTTGACACTTGATTTGGTTTTATCTGAGGTCAGAAGTGAACTTTCCCTGCTTTCCTTGCTCTTCTTTGGTGTGATTTAAGTTCAAACTGTCACCCATTGGAAACTAACGTGTTTCAAATTGTCACCCTGGCTTTCTCTTGCACTGTCTTGTCCATATGTCTTGTCGACCTGTGTGTCACCATGCACACCCCATCACTTCGTCTTCCGTTTGTGGCATGTGTCAACACTAAACTCAGCCTGAAGACAACTCGCTCCAGCTTGAATGTGCTTTTCCTGGTGACATGGCTGTCACTGCTGATGATGATGGAGTGAAGAAGAGTCACATAGAAAAGAGCTGCGAGGACAACGAAGAGGGACACCTGGACTATCACATCGGTCTTGTGATGAAAGAAAGATGTACTCGACACCAGCCTTTGTCTTGTCCTTGTCATAGCTTTGATGTTTTTGAAAGATTTTCATATTTAAAGGAGCAGTGTGTAGGATTTAGTGGCATCTAGCCGCGGGGTTTGCAACCAACATAATAACAATAACAATAATAATAATAATAATAATCATAATAATAATAATAATAATTCATAAAATGTTATATAGCGCTTTATCATAGACACTCAATGCGCTTCAGGGGTGTGGGGGGGGGGGGGACTACTCTCTACCACCACCAATGTGTAGCACCCACCTGGGTGATGCATGGCAGCCTTACGACGCCAGACGCTCACCACACATCAGCTTGGTAGAGAGGGAGGGGAACATGATTTTAGTGGTGGGGGAAATGGAGCACCCAGAGAAAACAGACACGGGGAGAACATGCAAACTCCACACAGAAAGGCCCACTACCTTCTTGCTGTGAGGCCACAGTGCTAACCATTGGGCCACTGTGCTGCCTTACGTAATACCACTTACATCACCCCTCCCTTTCTAAGCGTGTAGTAGAACCTACAGTGGCTTCAGGTAAAAACGTGAAAGCCCTCTCTAGAGCCAGTGTTTGGTTTGGCTGTTCTGGGCCACTGTAGAAATATGGCAGTGTAACATGGCGGGCTCTGTGGAAGGGTGGTGTGTAAATGATAACCCTAGACCTCAGCCATCTAACCATAGCCATTCGAGGTCAGTGCCTTTCAGGTGATTATACACTTGTGACATTTTTTATTCCATTGTGGCCAATAGATCTCCTTAAATCCTACAATCCACTTCTCCTTCAAGATAGGAATAATATATTTTTGGCCTCCTTTTGTGAATAGAAATAGAAATATTCTCAAATTGTTTTGCATTTACATTTGCCTTTTAAGACATTGCTGCTGACACTGTTAAACCAATTAAATGTCTGTCTGTCTGTCTGTCTTTCCCAGATGAGGTGGTATCCACACTGGGAGTAGGAGCCTTTGGAAAGGTTGTGGAGTGTATTGATAGAGACAAGTAAGCCTGCATGCTGATTGAACCTTGACCTTCTAACTAAAGGATATACTGCTTGTGATAAGTTTCTCAGATTCAAATCTGTATCGTAGGACTTTTTTTTTGGTCTCCATCCACCATGATGCAACATATCCTCATGTCGTATGATATCTTACGAAACAATGTGCCCACTTTTTCGTATCCTACGAATGTCCAGCAGCACAAGCGATCAGTACACTTGTGCGAGCCTCTGCAGTGCAGAACCTGTTTAGGCAACAAAACTACTTGGCTAGGTTTAGGAAAAGATCATGGTTTAGGTTCAGATAAGTATGTTTGTTGCTTAACTCACATACTGTACATGCAGTGGTTAAGTATGCTAAGTTAAGTTTTTTTGACTGATCCATCCATCCATACCTCCTCCCTATGCGGACTTGTTATACTACGTTGCCTGACTTCCTTAGAGGCAGCCCTACATGTCCTGGCTGCATGATTACGTGGGTTATATATTAATTAAATAGGAAAGTATAAGTATGAACAGTGAATAAGAACAGCCTGCATGACAATATCCTGATGTATTAGCCAACAGCCTGAAACCAGAAACAGTTTAATCATCATGTAAACTGCAGAAGAATTCATTTTTGTGGTATAAGTGCAGTTACTTTTCAGTACTTGCAGTATTTTTTTCTGCATGTCTGTGTACACATGTTTCAACAGAAAGGACCATGTGGCTGTGAAGATTGTGAGGAACATTGAGTCTTTCCGTGAAGTAGCGAGGTCTGAGATCGCAGTGCTGGAGGAGATCAACATCCTGGATGATGACAACAGATTGTAAGTGTAGCTGCAGCAGTCCCGTAAATCCTGGGGGGTGAATTTCTCCTTTAAAACCATTCAATTTTATCTATCATGTCCTTGTATTAGCTATGGGCTAACACAAAAGCTATGCCTTATGTTTATGGATCATTGACTCTTTCCTGCCAGTGCCTGTGTGAGGATGCTGAACTGGTTTGAGCATAACGGTCACATCTGCATCGTGTTTGAGCTGCTCGGCCTCAGCACCTTTGAATTTCTCCGACAGAACAAGTTCCTGCCGTTCAATGTGGAGCAGATCAGACAAATGGCATTCCAGATCTTCAGAGCCGTCTGCTGTGAGTCAAGTTTGTGTGTTAGCTTCTTTCTACCAGCCATGTGTGACCTTTGACCCGTGATCTTGTCATTATTGATAACTTTTGATGGTGGAGAACTAAGGAAAAAATATATCTGAGAGATGATAGCGACGGAGCAACAGCCAGGAGTACAGCGGATAATCCTAATAGGTGTCTTAATAGGCAAAACTTATCTGGAATCTGGAGTGGATGCTGCAGATAAAAAAAGAAACTCTGGGTTGAAAGGAAGGCTTACAATCAAAAAAAGAAACGATCAACGGTGAGGACAAACACGGATCACAATTGGTGTAGCTTTTCCTTGTTGGGAGAGCAATGACAGAAGAGCAGGGACCAAGGGCAGATATTATGATCTTATCTGACGACTCCATCACTCTGCCTTTTCTTTCCCTCTGCCCTTATTTGCACGCAAGGACTTGAAGAGATCGCTCCTGGGGGCGGTGGAGATGCAGCGAGCTCACCTAAGCATGTGTTGACAGTATTTGTGTAATTACTCTCACTGCCAGAGGGGGGGAACAAAAGTTCCATACTGCATGTTTACTGTAATATATTGGTAAAAACATAAATATCTTAAACACTTCATATTTTCCACATTATGAGGTTTGACTGGTGCTCTTTTAATTATGTAATCTCATTGCACCTTCTTCTTCTGCAATGGTTTATTGGCACCTGACTGGAGAATTAGTGTCACCAACTGTTTAGCTCAATGCTCAATGTTTTTGTGTGTCTCACAGTCCTGCATCGTAACAAACTGACCCACACAGACCTGAAGCCAGAGAACATCCTGTTTGTCTGCGCTGACTATGACCTGGAGTACAACGATGTGATGGTAAAAGTTCGTAAAAAAACAAATAATACATGTAATGCTCTCATTTCAAGGTTTGTCAAGTAGTGAAGGATGTTTACATGTGTGTGTGTGTGTGTGTGTGTGTGTGTGTGTGTGTGTGTGTGTGTATGTGTGTGTGTGTGTGTGTGTGTGTGTGTGTGTGTGTGTGTTTACAGGAGTGTGAGGAGAGGAAACTGAGGAGTTTCGATGTGAAAGTGGTGGATTTTGGCACCGCAAAATTTGACCACGAAGACCATGAATCCGAGGTATCAACACGCCATTACCGAGCTCCAGAGGTCATACTGGGTATACACACACACAGACACACACACACACACACACACACACACACACAAACTAAATTTGCATGTCAAATGATCTATGTTTAAACTCTGTGTTTGTGCACAGATCTGGGCTGGAACCAGTCTTGTGACGTTTGGAGTTTGGGCTGCGTCCTAATGGAGTTTTACCTGGGACGTACACTCTTCCAGGTACACACACACGCAACACACACACACACACACACACACACACACACACACACACACACACACACACACACACACACAGAAATAATTCTATTTTTTTCCCCTGCCTGTCTGTTGTTTCAGACCCATGACAGTAAAGAACATCTGGCCATGATGGAGAAAATCCTGGGACCGATTCCCCCCCACCTGCTGAAACAGACCAGGTATACAGGACACATATATAAGGGCGAGCAGACTAGCCCAACTATCCATTTCTCTAGAAAGATCCTTCCTGGCTCCCAAAGTTCTCCCAGGCCAGTTAGGAAGTGATCTGGGTCAGCCCTACAGTTGTGGAGGCATCTAGGAGGCATCCTTATTTGGTACCTTAACTGATCACTTCTGCCCTAACATTAACTGTACCCTGGAATTGCACTTCCTCCCTACCTCTAACACTGAGATGAGAAGCCTAAATGCAACCCATAAGACAAGTTTCTATTCAAATATAGCACAATTGCCTGTGTTTCTATCCACTTATGTCGTGCAAAATTTGTACTTATCAGTCCAAAAACATGTAACGTTTTTGTCTGCCGAAAAGTTTAAAATATGCTACAATCACATAAAAAATCTTTACATAGTGTTTGTTTAGACTAATTTAGAGGATTGTGTGCCTGCAGGGAAACAACAAAACATAGCAGCCGTGAGCATTGTTTCCATCAGTTTCCATGGTGATGGGTGTTTCCTTCTTATGACTGAAAGCACCACAGGTTATCTGTTTATGCCTTTTTCTTAATATGCTCTCCACGGCTGCAAATGTGACTTGAAATTGAGTGCTGGCGGTGAGGATGTAAGTCTATCTTACTTGCAACTAACTACCGAATGACCCATGTGTATGTGCTGTATTGTGTGAAGAAAGCAGCATTACGTGCACAACGGGCGTCTGAACTGGGACGAGCCGAGCTCCTCTGACGAATACATCTGGAAACACTGTATACCTCTCAAGGTACATAGATCAGCCAATCAGCTGTAGCCATGAGGTAGCAGCAGAAACTCAGAGTAACTGTCTGTTTCTCAGCAGTCCCTGCGCAAGAAGAGCGAAGAGGAGAGTCAGCTGTTTGACCTGATCGGCTGCATGTTGGAGTACGACGTCTATAGACGGATCACCCTGGAGGAGGCACTATGGCACCCGTTCTTCAGCCCACTGAGGATGCAGAAGCCGCGCAGCTAGCACACACATAAACACACACACACACACACACACACACACACACACACACACACACACACACATACATATTCAACATATGCCTCAGGCTGTTAAGCAATGCAGTTACTAGACTGGGTTTGTAGTTCTGAGTTGATGAGTTGAAAATTTTCAGTTTCATTTACAGTCATAACAGTTCTACAGAGCATTCCTGTCTACTTGAAATCAATTTGAAAACATGCCGTCATGATCCGTTTGCATGTCACTGTAAAGAAACTCAAGTGTAATGCGGAGTATTTTATTGTGTTTTCCTTTATTGATTCTTAGTCATTTTTGTCAGCAGTTTGTTAATAAATATTTTACATTTTGGTGTATCTTAATTCTGCTATATACAATTAATTTCTACTACGTTTTTACTTGTGCTCATACATCATCAGAGGTGGGCAGAATATCCAAACCCTTACTTAAATTAAAGTATGAGTATGAAGTATGTTGATTTCTTGTGTACTAACAGCAAAAAAAACAGGATGCTAAAAGATTAGTATATGCTGTATACAGTTAGTATGGATGGGCTACTAGGCACAGGGCTATGGGTCTAAAGTGTCAGGGCGACCCTGGCCTTCACCTGCAGAATGTTACTCGAAGAGACACACACCGACCATGAAGAGATTTAAAATGACCACAAAGAGATGCAAAGCACCTGCAAAGAGACACAAAAAACTCCAAAAAGGGGTAAAACACAAAACGACAGCAAAGAGACACAAAACAAACACAAAGACTCACAAAATGACCACAAAAAGAAAAAAACAAAAACAAAAACAGACACAGAAAGAAAACAAAGTAACCACAAAACGACAAAAATGACACTTTACGACTACAGACACAAAATGACTACAAAGTCTTGTGTGGGAGTGTTCATGCATTATTCCAAGGTGGGAAGACTGTGATATGTTCAAACTACAGGCTCTTTTTAGATGTATGCACAAAGAATGCAGCATGACCCTTTATGTATAACAATATGATGATGAAAAAACAATTGGCAAATTAGCTCTATTTCCAGCTCAGGGTTTATGTAGAAGATGCAGTCTGTCAGTCTAAAGTAAATGTAACCTAGAACTCCCTGACATCATCTGGCGAAACTGCACTGTTGATACAGGCTGCTGACATGTAAAGTGGACAATATTTATCAAGATTTAAGGAGCCGAGGAAGTTTCCATGACTGGATAGTTATCCAGCTATGAAATATTACGTGTGCAATAGCGACCGCTTGGATAAACTGAAGGCTTGCCTGCTGTCTGGGAACCATCAGTTTAAAGCTACTAAATCACATGACTGTTATAAAGCAGTATAAAACAAAGCAGGTCCGGGGGCCAAGGCACACAATTTCTGCATAATGCCATGGCGAGTCTGGCTCATTACCTTTGCTGCATGTTATCTTTGATTTGTTATGAGTCAATCTATACTTGACACAAAAGAGGGACCAAAATCCAAACGCCAAAAGATGGAACTCAAAAAGTGTTTATTTTCTGGTGGTAAATGTGGACATTAAACAACTTCATGAATTAAGGTGGCCCACATGCATGGGCGGATTATGAGACAATGGGCCCCTGGGCCCCACATGCAAAGCCCCCCCCTCCCCTCCCCTATTTTTGTTGTTGTTTTGCGTGTTATCTTTTTTAATATCTATCTTTGTGGTTTGTTACACATCTTTCTGTGGTTTTGTGTCTCTTTGTGGTCTTTTGTGTCTCTTTATGGTCACTTTGTCTCTTTGCATTTGCTTTGTGTCTATTTGTGGTTGTTTTATGTATCTTTGTAGTCATTTTGCATATCTTTGTGGACGGTATGTGTCTCTTTGTGGTTTGTAGGCATCCATGCCTACATGAATGCAACTTTAGTTTTGGTATCGTTGAGCTTATGTCCAAAATTATTGCGACTCCTCATTTGGTAATTTGGCACTGGCACTTTAATGTAATAATATTGATACTAGATACATTTGACTTTTTATTTGCATATTTGCAATATTATGTCTCTTTTTATAATTGATTCATCTTGTGTTAAATGTTTTGTAATTTTGACACTTGTTCAATGTTTCTCTTTTATCAAAGAGTGCACCCAAACAAGTTCATAGCAACTGTCAATTCTGCAATTTAATCTACAATCTAGATCTAGATCTATCTTGAATTCCTGCTGTGGTGTATTTTAGGAAGGCAGTGACCAGCCAAAAACCCAAGTGCAGTAGCCCAATCAGAGACTAGAACCTGTCCAAAGCATCATAAAAGTATTCCAATTTTTAATTTTCACTTAGGAAAGGGCTAGAACTTCACACTCCATGGAGAACAGAACACTAATGGCACTGTCACTGCAGAAAAACGAATTCAACTTAAATTTCTCCTTCTTGGTAGTTGGTAGTAATTCTTAAGCAAAAATCTATTTTATATTCAACTTAAGTTTTTTTTTACTTTGAACTCATTTTTCAGCCCACTTTCTTGTGGGTTTTTCCCTCTGAAGCACATGTCCTCTGCAAGTCTCTGCGGGATATCAGACTTGCAGTAAGTGTGCATAAAGGGCTCAAAAAGTCAGTAAGCACCCCCCATGCACTGATTTCACAGTGGGACAGGCCTGAACCCTTGTGGACTTATCAGAAAACGCATGTCAAAGTCTGTGAAACTGGACCGTTGAACTATTTACTGCCCCTTACTGCCACTGATCTCTGACCCCTCTGGTTTCACTGGGAACTATGAAACAAATCTTTAAATTATACTGTAGTGCTGTCACTATTACATGCCTCCTACTTACTGTCACTAAACTATAGCCATAGCCAGTAGCATGGCTAAAAATAAGTCATAATAAACCAGAATTTTCCTTGAATGCTGCATATTTGTTGTGTGTTAGTGTGTTACTAGCAATATATTCTACATATGCATGAGTACAAACACATGGTGATAGATGGTCTGAAAACAAAAGTAAAAGAAAGGGAGAGAAGGTTTTGATTTTAAACTTTATTAGCTGTCAGATCGGGATCAGGCCTTGAGGAATTGGGTCACAACGGGCTGAGGCCCATGTAGTATTGTGTGCATTTGAGATGGAGCAAGACAGGACTTTTCCGTGTGAATTATAATAAGTGTTGCAAATTTAATTTGGAACGTAATACTTTATATTTTTACTTTTGAAAATCACATTGATTGAATAGCCATGTTTTGTTGCCACTGTTTCTCTGGTTTCCCAGTTTCTTTCGCTCTATGGTGTTTTAAGTCCCCAACATCGACTTCAAGGCAGCGCTGCAACCGTTGACTTCAAAGCACCTAACCCTAACCATTGCCTAATCCTAGTGCTTTCCAGGCAGCGCTGCCTGGAAGATGACGTTGGGGGCTTAAAACACCAAACACCGTTTCTTTCATAAGCTGGTCATGGCAGATAGTGGCACAATGTGAACCTTGTCGTTGCCGATAATAGGTTGCAACAGCAAAGGGTTGAGGGTATTTCCACCAGATGCATCAGCTTGAGTCAGCACAAGGGGCTGCGGGTCACATCTTTCTGTGACGCCTGGTGGTCCAGCGGCCAACGACCTGCTTATAAAGCAGGAGAACATGGCTGCTAATTGCAGCCGCACCTCCCTTTGCCAAAAGGCATACACCAGGGGGTTGATCAGTGAGTTGGACAGTCCCAACAGCCACAAATAATTCTCTAACAGGGCAGTGAGTTCGCAGCTTTCACATAGAAGGTGCACTATGCATGCGACAAAGAAGGGACACCAGAGGACCAAGAAGCAGCCCACAAGCACCCCCACCGTCCTCAGGGCCTTGACGTGGCTCCAGTAATGGCTCCTCAGATGCTGATGCTGCTGATGATCCCTGCAATGTTGATGGCAATGGTGGTCAGTCGTCCTGGAACCAGCTTGCCTAACTTGACATATCTGCTTCTGGTGGCTGCAGGCGATCTTCAGGATGTCCAGGTAGATGTAAAGGAATACAGAGAGCAACGGGAAGAAGCACACGCTGAATAATACGATCATGCCCACCTGGTGAATGACGGAAAAAAAGGCACAGAAGCCGCTGTATTCTTCCGCCTGCAGCTGCCGCACCATGACTGAGGAAGAGAGGGCATGGGTTATTTGCTATACGACACTTTGATCAAGGAAAAAAGCATTGTAACCCATCAATATGCCGTATAAATCCTGTCTGATAACCCTTCAAACTCATGGATGTAGGCTATGTCTCAAACTTGATATCCCAGCAGTACCTTTTGCAACATGGCATGCAACAACAACACAGTGCCTTGCATTTTTTTAATTCTTCTGAACACCAGCTCCTTTTACCATAACACACCATACATTTATTAAGCAGTTGTATATTTTAAGGTCTCACCTGGCAAGAATCCCATAGTGAGGGAGCTGGTCCACAGAGCCAGCAGGGACCCCACTGCTGTTGCCTTCCCAGACAGCTGGGAGTACCGCAGGGGCATCTTGATGGCTGCGTAGCGGTCAAGTGAGATCAGGAACATGGACATAATAGATGCTGTGCAGGGTGATGTCACGAAGGCCATCCGCATCAAACACCGGGTCTTGCCCTGATCAGGAGGCATAGTGTTTGTGGGCGCATCGTCAGTGACCTGGTTGTGCTGGTTCGGAGAGTTGTTGCTGTCACTGTTAAAGTTGAAGTTCTCTGTGGCCAGGCCAGTGATGGCCACACCCACCAGGGCATCGGCCAGTGCCAAGTTGAGGACAAAGCACCAGCTCTGGCTTCTCTTCCTGAGGAGTAGCTTAAGTAGAGCGGCTGCCACCAGCAGGTTGGTGGAGGTGATGAGGCAAGAGGCGATGCTCAGGGTCACACCCATCACCTGAGGCTTCACGTCACTTTGGGTTGTCGGCTCGTTGGTGTCCATTCTGTTAGGAGCCATGCTAACAGTGGTCTCGGTGCTCACAAGTCCACTCATATATGACATGTTGATAACAAAAACACACAGCTTTTAAGGTGAAATCCACAAAGCTGACATTGCTGCGATTAGAGACTGTGTTTTATCCTTTACAGTCGTTCATCACAAAATGTGGCACTTGCACCATTAGAAACTGTTAGAAGAAATAGAGATGTGCACAAATGCTCCAACACAAACTAGGTTAAGACTGTGTTTAAATATTATTAAAAAAACCTTCAAGAACTCCAACATCTGACGGCACTTCACCACAAGATGAAGAATCTTATCAGCCAATATTATCCTTTTACGTTAATCCAATATCATGTAATGTTTCCACTCATGTCAACTAAAACATCCATTCGATCGCACCAGTTTCATCTGTGTCCTTAAGATCCCTTCAACAAATGCAGAAGAACAGAAACACTGACAGCATTATCAGCAGTTATTGCTTGTCCCTCCCCTTCCCACACACACACACACACACACGTGCGCACACACACGCCCGCACACACACACACACACACACACACACACACACACACACACACAGAGTCTATAGACACATTCACACACAGCACAAACACATACATAACCTTCTGCTGCTCATCCGTTGCTTCTGTTGCTGCTCTCTGGGATTGACCCTTGTCCCAGCCGCCTGCCTGCTGGCTCTCTGTCTATTTTTTATCATCAATTTAAAATATGTAAGCCTATCATTTGTATCAGAAAATATTTTTTTAAACTGAGGCTCGGAAAGTGTTCCAAACCTTAGTAGGCTACATACAGAAGAAGTTTAAGATTACGCATTTATAAGGGAATGGGGAGAAAAGATGAACAGAAACACCAACGGTGTGGCCACTTTTCATGTCAACACCACACAAAGCAGGTTACTGTAATGATCTAGAACCCTTATCATTTATATTCAAGTGTGAAATATAAATATAGATTATTAGACCACCATACAATGATATGTTAAAGAAAGACACATCAAATGACTTTGTCATTTACCTCTAAATCACAGCATGCTGGAGGAACAATGAATTCCACTGATGAAACATAAATCAAAGGTGACATTAGTAAGTGAAAACATTGGCTACTTAGCAATGAATCCTATTCTGAGTCTAATTCTGATACTGATTCGGTTTATTATAATACAGCGTAACAGCATCTTATCCATGTGCCGTGTGAATTCAAGCAAACTGTGTACTCTAATGTAGATGAGGGTCCTGTTGCCCCGCTGCATGCACTGTATTGTTTATTAGTAGTGACAGTGTTAAAAAAAAAAGAAAAAACAGTATTTCTTTGTGTCATATTGAGACTAATTTACTAAAATCCATTTAGTAATATATAACACAAGCAGCTAAACTGTGTTTATGTGCTGTACAGAGCTGAATGAGCTTGGCTAAACTCTAACTCTGCTGGCTGCTCTCCTACTCTGGCCCCAGAGTTCCCAGGAGACACATCTGGCATGATGGGACCATTTTCCACTAAGATTCACACACAAATAGATCTGGCTAATGATGCTTTCTCGCTGCACCCACTCCAAACATCACCTGGCATCACATCAGCTTCTTAAAGTAGCAGCTATAGTCTGTGAGAAAAATACTAAAAGAAAGAATGGAAAAAACCCCTATCTAAACTAAATCTGGTTAATGATTAGCTTTGATAGTGTGCCAATAACCTTTTCATAACCTTTTTTATAATCAGTTAAATGCCTACTTTTTTAAACAGGCGTTTGGTTGACCTGTCTGCACTTTATTTATAATTTTATTTTACTTTTAATGTTTTACTTTATGATTCTAATTGTGAACTGTGTTGTATGTCTTATGTAAAGTACTCTGTGATTTTTATCTGTGAAAAGCACTATATAGGTACATTTTACTTACACTTACTAATGTTGGCACACTAAATATGGTGAACATTATCATTGTAACCATGTTTACATCGCTGATGTTAGCATTTACCTCATTGATTTTGGTTCTAGAAATATTTGAAAATTAGCACATATTTAGGCTAATATTTAATAAGATAATACCTCTTTTGCATATTTAGAAGAAGTCAAAAAAATGTAAGTAATCAATTTGGGAAAGTTTCATAGTGTTGTTATAAGTTTGACCCTATTTACCTGTGTCTGCCCTTAAACATAAGTGGATCTTGATGTAATGTGAGGGTTCACCCAGCATCCCGTTAGGTTACACAACCCCATCCTCAAACCACAACACAACAATCCCAGCAAGCCCAGAGCAGCGGAGCACAGTTTCACCGGGTTCAATATGAGTCCACAGAAACCTGAGAGGAAAGATCCTCTTTTTAATACCTCTCACACCCCCCTCCCTCCCAACAAACCAAAATAGCTCCAACAGACACACAATGTAGGAATGTTATTCACCCCTGCTAGACCTTTCAGGACCTTTCAAAACAAAGTGTGGGTCAGCAGTAATTGTGCCCAGTGCCCAGCAGCACCCAGGGAGCCGGAATCCTGTTTATACCTCTGCCAACGCCATCCTCCAACTGCTGTGACGAATTCTTGTGCCCCCACCTGGGCCTGGGATCTGTTTCTAAGAAGCCTCAGAGTGTTTTTAACCAACGTGAGGAGTTTTTCCAGATCAGTCTGTCAGGAAAGAGTTCTTCTCAACAGGATTGTTAAGGTGATGATGTTATGTGAGTGATGTTTTAGGGTGATGTGTGGCGTTCAACAGGACCAGGGATTTAGCTGCTGCTTCCCATTGTGGTTACACATCAATGTGGCCTGCAGCACAGTTTGAGTTGTATCAGAGGCCTTGTGGTTGTGTCTTTTTAGTGACAATCAACTCAATTACATTACATTAATTAATTTTTTATATAATTTGGTTGCTTTCCAGTAGTGTTCCTTACGTATTCAAATCCAAATATTCATATTTTGTTTAAGTATGAAGTTTTAGCGTCAAAAGCTGTTTTCCTATGCCTTTTTAAAAACCTTTTGCTACATGACCGGACAGGTTTCTGGATGATGACGTTGCTACATATACATATCCTTATCTATAGTCAGTGTATTTGATAGATAAAATATTTTTCACCGCTTTATTTGCTGTCAGACAGTCCTTTCCAACGAGGAATTGAAGCCGTTATATCGCTCTCTTCAAAGCCACCAGACTCCTTTGACAAAAACAGTCAGTCAGTCATCTTGCTGGTCTACCGCTGCCTCGATCGGCTAGTTTGTTTGTGTTATTGTGTGACCTTTGGATCTGAACCAATGTGTCTCCTACAGCAGTGATGTTACATTGCTTTGCTTCTGTGCCTTTATGTCCAAACTAGCTAACTTTGACTCAGCTAGTGCTAGCATTTACATTATTCATAACCTCATTGATTAGCTTACTGAGGTAACCTACGTCACTGCTTTTTTGCTAAGGCTGAGTAGTCGTTTGGAATTCGCCTGTAAATAAAATTGCTTTCTAGCCAATTAAAAACATAAATCATAAAACATCAATAGACGGGTGGACAAAATTGCACTTTATTGTTGTGTTTGGAACTTTTCTGAGGAAAAAGAAACTCCCAGGATTCTTTTCTTCAGTCCACCTAATTTGAATCTGGCCTGAAGACTGCTTTGCTGTACCAAAATCGTTTAACCAGTAGAGTGAACAAATAATGCAAACTCATAGTCTGTCAATAAGAAAAGTTTTATAATAAATGTAGGCATCATGTATTGGTACTTCAGAAATTTTAAAATACTGGGCATAGGCCAAGATCTTTGAATAAAATAATAATACAATTTCTTTCTGCTTTGTGTCAGTGTACTAGCCACAGTCACCAATGTACAAGAAAGCAACAACAACAAAATAAGTGATTGCATTTGTGTTTCTATCAGACGGAAGATGTCCTTAAAAAGACGGCTGCTGTCCATGTTGTTGTGCTGTGTTTATTGCGTGGCCTCGCTCTTCTGCCTCCACCCAAACCGCAACAACTGCTTCTCTATGGGAACTCGGTGAGTGTCAGTGTGTTAAACATCGACAACTGTTTAAGAACTGTTTTCGTGTATTTATTTATTTATTTTATTTTTATTTTTTCACATGCTGTATTAAAAGTTGTACTTGAACATATCTGAAAGACTACAGCAAATGGACAACTGACCATTTATTTAGAGGGTATGATTTTCATATTTTTAATTCTAGACCAATTTAGTCCAGGTTACTTTGCATGTGCAGTTAGTTAGCAAACTCATGTTAGAGGAGCAAAAAAAGTCGTCAATTAGCAAAAGATGGTGGTCAGTTATGTTAGGAGCTAAGTTAAGAGTCGAACAATAAAGTTCTTTGACGTAAAGTATATTTGCATATGTGCTCTTCTTCTGTGGTTTGGGCGTGCTAGTTATTTATTTAAAATCAAAAAAACAGTTAAAGATGCTGGCTCACTCATATGGCATTTCAGCACAGCTGTTCTTTTGGCCCTTTCTTCAGTATTTTTCCTTTTCTTCCTTTTCTTTCTTAATTTTTCTCCCTCTCTACTTCTCAGTTCAGTTCTCACTCTTCTTAATTCCCCCTAGGAATCTGGTGTCAGTCGTTCAGCAGCTTTACCAGCGTGTCATTCGACTGCTGCGCACCACTCTGTGATCCACAGCGCTGCCTGTGTTTCAACCAATAACTCTGGACCTGTCCTGCCACTGCGGCCACTGTGGCTGTTTTCAAGCATGTCCACCGGTAGTGCATCACCAACTTAAAATATTAAGAAGAAATAGAGAAAGAGGAATGGTTTCACTCCACTCATGGACTTTCAGTTTTCTCTGATTTGGGATCCAAGTGCCCTGTTGTGTTCACTACTGCAATTCCCTAACTATATTTTAGATGAAGGGGCGAGGAGTATCTGAAAAAGTAAAAAAGAATTCTGACGTAGATTAACATTGTGGATATCTGCTGTGTGAGATGCGAGTGACGTGAAAAGGACAGTAGTCTTTTAAATGCATTTTCACTGTGAGCTTGGCTGCTGTGCTGTACATTGCAACAGCAGAAGAATGAAGGTCAAAGAAACAGGCTTGTGACCAGGAGTTTGATGGTTGAAATTCATGGACACGCTGGCAGTATTGTTGTAGTAATCCAGATCTTCTTCCCTTCATTAACAATCACAGAGCTATCCCTGAGCAAGGCACAAAACGTTTTCAGTGGAGCTGCATTGTAGCTGGCAGTTGCTGTGGTGTGAGTGTAGCTTCAAACACACACATTAGAGGTCTTCACAGGTTTAAAATTTGGGAAAAACCTGCCCAAAAGTCAATATGCATAAATTAATTGTCATGGAAAGGTCTTAAAGGAGACTGGGTCCAAAAGGGACTTGAGAATAATCAAAGCCCCTTTCACGCATGCACTGCAACCCTGAAATTATTTAGACATTAACCAGAGGATCTGTATGTGAGAACGCAAATGTCCAAATCAGTTGGACTGGACATTAAAATGACTTTACCCTGCCATCTCCCTATTACAAAGTCTGTGTAATCTCCAATTGAGCCCATGTGTGAATTAGAGCAGGTCATTATCCAGATTCTACCCAGCAAGTGACTGAGGGGTGTTGATGACGTTTCTACCATGCGGTTCATGCAAAACCCAAAGAAAGCAAACATCCAGAAATGAAGAAGGATCATTTACAGGAAGACGGCAACGAAAATGTCAAACTGGAGAGACAGCTCTTGCAGGCACCACCCCTTGCCTAAACCCGAGTATTTCTAGTAGGTGAGAATGTGTCTGACACTGAACATCTTCTGTTGTGTGATATGAACAAGGGCAATATCATTATTTAATAAATATAGAAAGATCCACTCCAATGTTCACTCCAATAAAATAAATAAATAAATACATTTTCTTTAAAAGCCTATGTGTAATCTCTCTATTGTTTAACCATGTATTTCCACTAATGCAGGCAATATGCCATACATCTTCTGAATGACCTAGGTCTGTGGTTGTAAAGTTTCGTAAGGCTGTGATCATTCTCATTTTTTTTAATGGTCTCACTACAATGAACTGGCTACTATGGAGACTAAATTATAAAACCCACAAGAGTCTTAGCCTTCCAGTCATAATTATATGCAATGCCAAGACTGTTTAGGGACCCCAGTATGCAGACATATTCAAATATACCTTAAAATAATAATTATAACAATAAAAATAAAAATAATAATAACTAAAATACATTTTAGAAAAGGTGAAAATAACACATTTGTATGGCATGATAAAAACGGCATGCTCTTAGCCCAAAACTCCATGAGATTAGCATAAAGTGCTACACTTATTTTCATTCCGATATCTTGAGGTGAGAGGTCAAGGGACCTTTTTCAAAATGGCCATGCCAGTTTTTACCCTGCCAAAATGTAGCCTAACTTTGGAACTTAGTTCCCAACAAGCTAGCATGGCATGGTTGGTACCATGTGGATGTGTGGATGGCAATAGATGCCTTAAAGGTCCCATATTGTAAAAAGTGAGATTTCCGTGTCCTTTTTGATGAAAGCATGTTGAGGTGCTATATGAATACTGTGAAAGTATCAAAACGCTCAATCCACAGAGAAATGCATGCATCCTGAAGTCAGAAACTGTGTTTTTAAGAGCCGTCAAGACTTCCATACAGTTGTAATGTCACCAGGGGCGGATTTAGTCATTTTGGGGCCCAAAGCAAACACAGACATGGGGCCCTCTACATCTCTTGTTTCCCCCCTTTTGTCAATCCTTAATTTTCTAAGAAAGTCCTACTTGTAACTTCTCTTCAGCAGTCTTCACACAGCAATGATGTCTAGACTTCGGGGGTCCGTTTCAGGTAGAAGGTTTAACAAACTCTGAGTCTAACCCTGATGTCTGAGTTGATTTACCCTGAGATGGGAAGAGTTTTCGGTTCCAGAACAGCTGATATGAGTTGGTTCAATCAACTCAGAGTAGGTTCACGCGCGTGCACCACCACAATAAAAAGGCAGCATGAATGGAGCCATGATTCTACGATTCACCATGGTAACAACCACAAACAAACAGCGAGTTTGAACATGTATTTCGTTAAAAAAGTAAGACGGCGGCTGCTGCTGCAAAAGAGGGAGAATTGGTGTGGGAGAAAATTGCTGCTCGAGTCAATGCGTAAGCATTAAAAGTGTATTAATTTCATATTTAATCACAGTTAACTTATAATATTAGCCTACTAGTGAAAACTGGAATTGTATTACACCTATAATTTCATTTGGGTGCAATCCTACTGGCGAAAAAGTAAACTACTAGGCCTACTATATCCCATTCTGAGGCTGCAGCACCATGCTCATTAACAGAACTATAATTTATAATCATGTATTTCTTTTGTATGTCTCTCACTGGTTTGTGTCCAGGGAACAATACAAAAAACTTTTAAAAAACGTTTCAGAGCGGGTCACACTTTTCTGACGAGTGGCTTTACTATTAGCCTACAGTATGATCTGCATCACCAATAAAGAAAACTGCCGTTTGCAAAAAACGTAATGTGACACAAAGAATCAGCTGGGATGTTAAAGCATGTCCACGATGGTGGATGTTAGTGATATGAGGACGGATAAGGTATCTACATTTCTGATGGACTGTGAAAAAAAATACCTCTCAAATCGGTTATGTGGAAATGAAAATACATTTAGTCGGGACTCAATATCATCTCCCGACGTAAACTCTCTGTGAAGTAATACAGCTTTTTCATCAACGGGATCGTCGACAAAAGGACATGACATGTTTGAGAAAAAAACGTTTTATAATCTGCCTAACAATAAGTTTTATTTATTAAGTTTTTATTCATGCAGATAACAAACTGCATTAAAATGCACCTGATACAGACTGAATGAATGAATGAGGAAATGAGAGAGAAGAAACCTCGAGTTTCTCTCAGTCTCCTCCCTCTGACACAGTGTCAGAGGGAGGAGACTGTGTGTGTGTGTGTGTGTGTGTGTGTGTGTGTGTGTGTGTGTGTGTGTGTGTGTGTGTGTGTCTGTGTGAGAGTGTCTGTGTGTGAGTGAGTGTCTGTGAGTGAGTGAGTGTCTGTGTGTGAGTGAGTGAGTGTGTTTGTGTGTGAGTGAGTGTATCTGTGTGAGAGTGTCTGTGTGTGAGTGAGTGTGTCTGTGTGAGTGTGTCTGTGTGAGAGTGTCTGTGTGAGTGAGTGAGTGGGTGAGTGTTTATGTGTGAGTGAGTGTCTGTGTGTGAGTGAGTGAGTGAGTGTATCTGTGTGAGAGTGTCTGTGTGTGAGTGTGTGTGTGTGTGTGTGTGTGTGTGTGTGTGTGTCTGTGTGAGAGTGTCTGTGTGTGAGTGAGTGAGTGTGTCTGTGAGTGAGTGTCTGTGTGTGAGTGAGTGTGTTTGTGTGTGAGTGAGTGTATCTGTGTGAGAGTGTCTGTGTGTGAGTGAGTGTGTCTGTGTGAGTGTGTCTGTGTGAGAGTGTCTGTGTGAGTGAGTGAGTGAGTGAGTGAGTGTATCTGTGTGAGAGTGTCTGTGTGTGAGTGTGTGTGTGTGTGTGTGTGTGTGTGTGTGTCTGTATTGTCATGTCTAAAGCACTATAATCTGACCTTGCGAGCTTTGGCCTCAGCAAATCTTGCTATCACTGATTCCATATCCATAACGTTAGCAGCAATATCACTTGAGCAGCCTCGGCTGGCACTGTCTGCAGCAACAGGTAGCTCCTCCTCGCTAGCAGCAGTGCTAACGGTCGTGATGGTGGTTGTAGCATGGGTTGTAGCGTTGTTGTCATTGTCAGCGGCGGGCATCACAAAAAACTTTGTTAACTTCGGCGATTTTTTTAAAAACGTTTTGCTTTCCTCCTTTTTTCAGCACCACTTGGGTAGTTTCGCTTCATTGTTACTCTACTCTGTACACTGTCTGTTACTCTACACACGCACCCTGTCTGTCTGTCACTTTTTTCTCCGTATTTTGGCGCATTACAGCCTTGTCACTTTCGCAGATGCGCAGTAAGTGAGATAATGGAATAGTCCAATCATGTAGTGAGGTGGGGGGGGCCCCTCCGGTCTGCAAAACTAATGATTTGATGCCATTTTTCGCAAATGGAGTTTTAGAAATATATAATTTGCGAAAAGTAAAAAAAAAAAAAAAAACCTTAAGCATAAGTTAATGGGGCATTTTGGGGGCCCCTAGGTAGCTCGGGGCCCAAGGCAATTGCCGACCTTTGCCTAATGGTAAAGTCCGCCTCTGGATGTCACAACTATACAATATACTGTTATAGGTAGAAAGTGCCACTACAGTGCCGTTACAGTCATTCCCCGGCTGCAAAAGTCAGTGCAAAGACTCCGTGAGCACAGTAGCGGAAGACCCATGGACTGTATAAAGATGTTGTACTGCACATTGCTGCAGCTCCTCTTTTCACCCTGTGTCAAGTCTCTGTTTTAGCTACAGAGTGAGACCTTTCAACTTCTGTAACATCTTTGTTGTCAGTCGCACATGCGCAGTAGCTAGCTAAGGATTACATGAGCTAGCTAGCTGTTTCTCCAACTTCGGCCTGTACAAGGCAGGATTAGCCGGGAGACTTCTTCTAAACGAGGGCGCACTTCCAACAGGGACATGTAAGTAGTTCTATACAATTTATTTTGTAGATTAGGGTGATTTGTGTGTGTTCTAGCAGTGTTTTGCCATTTGAGAACGAGCTAGCATGCTAGCGCTAGCATGCTAATGATTAGCCCCCTCGTCTCGGCTAGTTACGTAGAAAGCTGTGCAGATTTTGAACAGCTCACCCGGAGACTGAAAGGAGGACACATTCAGAAACCCGTATCTCACTCAAAACAGAATGGATGGTTTTTTTCAATGTTTGTGTGCATGTGGAAGCACCAGAGACACAAAAATAAAAAAAATATATAGGCTAACAAAATAATAAAATCCCAGAAAAAGTGTTTTTTTTTTTCATAATATGGACACTTTAAAGAGATAGGCAATAAAACGGAACGTTTCAGACAGAGGTCAATACAGTCATACCGATATATTTAGACAGACAGTGTGAGAAAAAGAATGTGCTTTTTGAACATTTAAGCATGTAAACATGTTCTAGTAGAAACCCAAAATACAAGTATGAACCTGAAAATGCACGATATGGCACCTTTAATTCGTCTAGTTTCATTTCATACTAATTAATATCTCCACTACAGCTTTTAAACAGAGCCAGCTACAGCCTTTGAAAGACAGTCTAGTTAGGGGGCCAGAGGGGGCCAGAGGGGGCCTGCGCACTGCCTCTCCCTTTAGAACCGCCATTGCTAACGGGTGAACAAGAACATACTGGAGTATGGTGGAACTAGACAAGGCAGAAGATGTTTGGTCAGGACTGATGGGCAAAATCTGACAGTGAGTGTTACTTGGGACTGTAGGAGTTAACTAACTCCAGAAGATGGCAGTAATGTCAGCTGCCGTTAAACCTCAAAGAAGAAGAAGAAGAAGAAGAAGAAGAAGAAGAAGAAGAAGAAGAAGAAGAAGAAGAAGCTCATTCCGCAGTATTTGACATTAGTTGAAATGAGAAGCTAACCACAGACAAGAAGTTTTCTGCTTGCACTCTACTGAAGTCAAGCCACGTATTAAGTCATGGAAAACTAAGTCAAATAGCAGTTCGCGGATTTTATCGACACAACAGGTAGGTGACATTTCGGCTGAATGTAAAGGTTAACGTTACTAGTTGCTAACTGGTAACGTTAAACTCGCTAACAAGCTGGCTAGTAATTTCCACAAGTGTTAGCTGACTAGCCTTTAGCCTAGCAGGAGCTATCTGCTTCGAGCTTACGTTAACCGTCAGAAACAGTTTGCATGGCCATCTGTAATAAATTAACGATTGTAAGTTTTTCAAATTTTACACAATTACTAAAATAATTTCTTGCATAATTTGTTTATAAAGTAGCGTATTCGGTCCTGTGTAAAACGTTAACGATAATAAAAAAAACTTTATTGAATTATCGTGACACTGTTGCTGTATCCATGGTTTGCCCTTCCCGGTGCACCAGCCAATTCAATCGCTTAAAATTTTGATTGACTGATCTCACGGCCAATTGCAACCCGTCAACAAATATGATGGCTCTCTCCGCGGTGTTCGGCACAGCGGGCGTCTCTTTCCGGCGCAGTACGCTGGGATGCAGATGCTGAGGAGCCTCGTTGATCTGTAGCATCATTAGATCTCAATGTTTATCGCTATGTTGTGTTGTCTGAGGTCGCAGCACTGCGTTGACCTCTGTCTGGGCGGCCTGTTGTTGTTTTTAGCGGGGCTGCAGCAGGTGGAAGCAGCCGCCTCCGCGGAGATGGTCAACTTGAACTGGAAGCCGTTCATCTACGGAGGGATGGCCTCGATTGTCGCAGAATTCGGTAGGCGACGTGATGCACCACAACATGCAGACCCTAACCGTCATGTTTACTGTTGGATGTATACGCTGTAATGCCATGGCTGTACATGTTCTATGCAAATAGTCTTTTAAATTCAATGTTATTGCAGCCATAGGAAAATTCTGCATCAGCATCTGCTAAGTGATAGTAGCTTTGGCTACAAAAAGGGAACATGCATCCAGCTGAATACATATCAAAGCACTTTGGTGCACAATGCATCGTCCTCAGGGTTGGAAATTAACTTTTTTGTCCACCTGCCACTGTGACTGGTGGATTCCAGAAGCCTTTGGCTGGTGGTGAGTGAAGCAAATCTAGCAGCCACTTGCTATTTGGCTGGTGCTGATTTACAACCCTGGTTGTCCTCTAATTGCAGATGTACACAATTCAGCAAGTTAGAATTCAGTCAGGTTGTTGGTACACATCCACACTGCATACTTTATAATTGGCACAACACACAATTGACAGCTTGTTTCATAGAAACACAGTAATTAACATGGCAGCTAGCCCCAGTTTGTAACAATAAGGTGTTACCATAACAATTTAGTCACCGAGCTAGGATCGTTTTTTTCAGTTAAGGTCTGCTGAATGATGAAAACAATATTTAACCCATTCCCAAAGCTGCGACTTTTTTTGCTAATCAAGGACCTGAGCCAAAAAAATTAAAGTTGTACTAGTTATTTTTGTATATATGGATTTTGCCTTCTATTATGTTGTTATAAATTTTGCCATTTCTGTTGACTGAATAGGATTCATGTAATGATAATACACAAGAGGTGAAAACTGAGGCAACCCAGCAGCATGAATTTGTATTAATATTTGGTGCAAAATATTCTCTTTACCTAATCATTGTCGGCTCCAATATTTCTATAACTACACTACTTTAATTTTCTTTATTACGTTAATCTTTGTTTATTATCATTTTATTGTTGTTCTTGTTATTACATTTTTAATCCTCAGGGACATTTCCCATTGACCTGACTAAGACGCGACTACAGGTCCAGGGTCAGTGCCAGTACACAGAGGTGCGCTACAGGGGCATGTTCCACGCCCTCTTCAGGATCGGCAAGGAGGAGGGCATCCGAGCACTCTATTCTGGGTATGGAACATGCCTATTTAGGCTCCTTACAAACAAACACTATGACATTCTGTGTATACTCACAATTTCGCCACCGCAGCTGCTTTTTTAAGATCAAACCAAGATCCTGCTAGTTTGGAGCACAGAAGACACAAATTCACAAAAATATAGCATAGAATAATACAATACAGTATTATACAATAACTTGTATCTCATTGGGGGGTGTTGTTGACCCTGTTGCCATATAGGATGCTCTACTTGAATACTATTGATTAATCAGGCAGTTGTCAGATCTCTGGAGAGCTCTGGAATAATCACCAACAGTATAAAAATAACATCTTAACACAAGTTTCACTCCCTGTGGTTTCTGTTTCATGAGAAATACTTTCAAAATACTAAAATACTATATACTAAAAACCATCAAAATGCATACTCTCCACAGTTTACCTGGGGAGCTTTATTAAGGCCTAGTAAGCTTTAAATTTGGATTCAATCCTAAATTTAAGGGGGAATTCTTGGAAAAGGTCGTAAGAATTTCTTTAGGATAGGGACTTTTAGTTCCCAGATGCCTTGCTGTTCCTGGGGGAGAGCACATTCATTTAAACTCAATGTGCTGTTAAGTAAATCTAGTTAATACTTCTCACTACAAGCTTACATGTGCCTAATATATGATATGCAGTAATACGCTTTGCACACAGAGCTGAAGCACTTTGTAGTTGGTTAAACTGTAATATTGCTGAATCTAACTGCAGATTTGAACGAAGCCCCGTGGGACGGGAAATGTATTGCATTTTGAATGAAGGAAGCTTCTCTTTGACTTTGAACGATGTGGGTGTGATTCCAGTATTTTGTGTGTTAAGATTCATCTCTGCTTTTGAGTAATGGACAGTGAGACTGGATTTCAAACTCCTTCATAAGACTCACATTTTGTTGATTTGTAACCCGAAGCCACATGATAAGCACTCTCTCTTCTTCTGCATCTGCCTTTAGTTTACCCCCAGCGTAAAGGTTAAGGAACTTATTTTACCTCTCCTCTCAGGATTTCTCCTGCTCTGTTGAGACAAGCTTCTTATGGGACAATCAAGATAGGAACCTACAACTCTCTGAAGAGGCTGTTTGTTACTCATCCAGAAGGTGAGTGTTAACCATTTCTATCTCTGATATCCTGTCTTCTACCTTTTTGCTAACCTTTCTTATAAACTCTTTCATAAGGCTCTGAAATTACAGCCTAGGAGACTATAGCCCTTTGTCAATTCACAGACTTGAAAACTTGAAAGCATTTTCGACCACAGTTAAACTCAGCAGAAGGCTAAACAATGAACTATGGTGGTTTGAATGGTACTGACAGCAAGCAGCGCCCTGTATTTCATTCAGATTCATATTTTCATGGTGGCTTTGACTGGTTTAAGGCTGATGCAGGCTCCTGCAAACTGTTTAATCTATAAATATTGATGACAATCCTAACCCAACTGAAAACTCATTGTAAGCTCTCCAGCCCCACAATGAGAAACTATTTACAGCCATCTCAGTTAGAGTAGAAGAAACAACCCTGAACTGCTGACTGCTGAGAGCAGGCTAGCTAAGCAGCAATAAGCAAAGAATTTGGCAGGAGTAGCTCCTACATCATTTTCTTAAATTTACATTTTAGCTGGTTAACTGATGCTGATATCCAGAGTGAAGTATAATGAGAATATGGTAGAACAGGTTTCAGTCCTTAAACAAGTAGCCAAAAGTACAGTGCTGAAAGTTCAGAATAAAGGTCCAAATTCAGTGGACCTTTGTTTGCTGTCGCAGTGAAGGTGGCAGAAAACATGTTCCAATACTGCACTACCTTTACTCTACATAACACTCAAAAGATGCTGCTGAATGAATGCATCTCAATATCAGTTTAAGTTTACGTTCTATTTAGAAAATGTTCACCCCTTTACCTTGCTGTCAGACAGCCTTGTTTACATGGAGGGAAGTGAAGCTGTTCTATGCTGTGGGTTTGAGGACTTCATGACTGAACCTCTCGTCAAAGCCACAACAATAGTAAAAACATAATAGGATAAAAAAGAACGGGTGTTTCTGGTCTACCGCAGTTTTTGTTATTGTGTGACTTTGGTGTTTTAAAACGTTTAGGAACTAACAAACTAACCAATCGAGGCAGCTTTAGACCAGCAACTCCCGTGTTCTGTGAGGTAAAGTTACTGTTTTTGTCAATGGGGTCTGGTGGCTTTGAGAAGAGATAACGGCTTCAGTTATCTTAAACAGGGCTGTTTGACGGAAAGGGTAAACTGTGAAAATATTCTAAATATAGCGTACACTTTTTTTAGGTGGCTAAATGCATTTAGCTGCTGTCTACATCTTCAGTGCCAGTATTCGTGCCTGCTTCTCCAAACTGGGTGCATGCAGACCGCCATCTTCTGTAGGTAATGCACTGACAATGGATAAGTACCCAATATAACCCCACTTCAAAAAATCAGAACTATCACTTTAAAATGGGTCTTACATTCTTAGGGCATTCAACAAATCTTTGTTAAGTATATTTTTTATCAACTTTACAAGTCTCCTAGCAAGTGAGCCAAAAATGTTTATTTCTGACCCTACTTATATTGCATTCTGCTTGTGTCTCATCCTGAGACTCATTCTTCCTCCTTCTGTTTGGACTCAAAACATCTTTGGTGCCTTAAAGAGTACAAACTCTTTGCAGGCCTTCACTCCTCTTTTGTTTGCCCCCTGGGAACCACAGAGCATAGTGACATACAGTATGCAAATAATGTCGGATCAGTGCACAAAGACATGAAATGCACAGCAATTTACCCTGATGATTTTGGTGCAGTGACATTTATCCCTAACACATTTTTGTGCATCAGTAGTACTGTACAGTATGTGCCTTTGAGCGTATGACAGTACACCCCACATCCACCAAAAAAAAGGTTGGATGCGTCGTAACAACCTGTGTTGACCTGGCTGGAAGCAGCCTCAATGTGTTAACCTGCCGGCACTAATTTGCAAGCTAAATAAGAGACAAAGAGCTTCCAGGAAGGAAGGGAGGGAGAGGGAAGAGTGGAGACAGACTGTAAGTGCTCCGATGTGCTCTTTCCCTCCTATGTGATATCGATCTCATAAGGAGTACAAAATTCTATATATTTAATTTCAATGGAAATAATAATCTTTATTTATGGAGCACTTTTTGAAATCCAAGTTACAAAGTGCTTAACAAAAGCAGCACAATTAAACAGAAAAGTCATTATATCATCAGGTTTTAAAAGAATACAGACAATTTGGTGTATAAACATCAATGCAGTGTAGGAAAATGTAAAAGTAATAAAACAAAAAAAATGTTTAAGGCCGACTCCATCTGCATTGTTTTCGTGTGTTTTTGTGACGTAGGTTACCTCAGTAACCTAATCAGTAAGGTTATGAATAATGTATATGGAATAATGTTGTGGTTTGACAAAACAAGACATTTGAAGATGGCACCTACAACACAACACAACACAACACAAAAAAAAAAATTTGATTAATTGAGAAAATGATGTACAGAATAATCTGTAGGCCTAAATAATGGTAAATTGCAGACGTAAATTAGAGCACTTAATTGTAGATCATTACCATGTGGTGTATTGTTTCCATGAATAATAGCTGTATTATTAGCACTGTTTAAAGATTTGTTAGTTGCTGTGCAGTAAATCTTGCACTTATAATGTACAGTATGCACCAAAGTCAAAGTGGATCAGTTTTTTGTTGTTGGGAGCTCTGAAATTCACAGAGAGCCACTTCAGTTATCAGCCAAATGGGTTTGTGCGACATTTATCAGCGATTGGCCGGCGCCAGCATGTTTCTGAGACTGACAGGAAGTTTGTGACCACAGGCTCTGTCCTTTCCTTTATTACCCCTCTGTCTGCTTTTCTTATTTGTCATTTCTCTTTTCCCATTGACTGGTTCCTTTTTTATCTGGCACCACCTTTTACGGTCTCTATTCAGATGATCTCTCTCACATATCACCCCTCTAACATCTGTAAATAATAAATAATAGACTAATCTTAATGGCATTGTGTTTAAGTGCTTTTGTCTGAGTGTGTTAATATCGTGTCTCTTTCCTGCCAGATGAGACCATGGTCATCAACGTCTTCTGTGGTGTCATCTCTGGAGTCCTGTCCTCTTCTCTAGCCAACCCCACTGATGTCCTCAAGGTGATTTGATTTTTAATGCTGGTGACAAGGCTTGGATTAAAATATCTGTTCACCAAATATATTAATCAATATCAAGACCAGCCATTGATTGCTAATTCTTACAGGACTTGATCACAGATACAGTTCCTTAAAGAAAGTGCTGCAAATCAACCAAAACAAATGTTATTTTCCTGGGTATCTGGTTCAGTTTCTCATGATCCAAATGTCATTTATTGTCTAGTTGGTTACTCAAGATAATCCACAGACTTGACTGTTAGCAGTTTCATGGCGAAGCTGTTCTCTTTCGACCAGCAACACGCGCCAGTCATATCACGGAAATGTTCTCACAAGCCGAATGCCATCTAGTTCCATTATATTTAAAAGGAGGCAGACATCTACAGCCGCTATCTCCAACACTGGGCAACTCCCACCAAAACAATCTAGACTGATAAATATCACTACAGTTAAGAGGAATATGTATTCTTGATTTTGGGGTAACTGTCCCCTTGAAACTTGTCAGTTGTGCGTTAAAAATTGTGAGACACTCCGCAAAGTCCTGTAGAAATGATCAATGAATTAACAGAAAGTTAATCGATGATTATCTTGGTAATCAAATTGTTTTAAGTCCTTGATCAAGAACATGTGCTGATTACAGCTACTCGGATGTAAAGACTGTTTTAAATATTTAAATATATTTACATTTAGAAATGGTCCGGAGGCTTTATTCCTACAGTTGCTTAAAATGAATCCTCAAACCTGGGTTCAGACGCTAAGTGCCGGGTTGTAAATTAGAAGCTAAAAATGTTCTGTCTGTTTTTGTTTAGATCAGAATGCAGGCGCAAGGCAGTCTGCTCCAAGGCAGCATGATGTCCAACTTCGTCAACATCTACCAGACAGAGGGCACCAGAGGGCTGTGGAGAGTGAGTGCTGGATTACTATGTAGTGGATATGGTTTTCCAAGATGGCGCCCCATTCATTCTTTATGAGATATTTTTTTATTGGACCTCATGGCTCAAATAGTCATAATACAAAATGTAAACTTGGGAGTGTTTGAGACTTAAATTTAAGCGTATGCTGAAACTGAGACGTAGTTGGCTAAATTGTCATTAGTTTTTTATTCCTTAAACAGCTGCTTAAAATCAGTTACACCTTTAACAGCTCCAAAATAATCTTATTTACATGTATCTATATTGTTACTTGTTATCCAGTAATATGAGATTGTTGTATATATCGAGTCAGCTCTGGCAGTCAATAAATTGTACTGTTACAATCAGGCTTTAATTCTTCGTCCTCCGCCTCCTCTTTAGGGTGTCATCCCCACAGCGCAGCGAGCAGCCATTGTCGTCGGAGTGGAACTTCCTGTCTATGACATAACGAAGAAACATCTCCTTCGCTCTGGCGTCATGGGAGACACCATTTTGACACATTTTATGTAAGTTTATTTATTCTCTCTTTAGGTCAAGGGTGGTCCCCTTTATGGCCATAAATGTCTTTAACACTAGAAGTGCCGGAATTCCGTAACTACTAGAACTGCCGTGAGCGGTTATTTTGACCGCCAGATTCCAAACTCTATAATCTCTCATGATAAATACCTAATTGCAATATTGTATTATGTATTGTGTTAGGATATCTTTAGAAAAATGTAATAACACCGAAATGTAAATTTTTATGAGTTTAATTATACATTTGAGTAGTAATACGTGTTTCAATTATTCATATCATGGCATAGTAAACCGTAATTATTTCATACTTTCATATCCCGAAAAATATGGTGTGGAAATTCATTCAACTTAACTCATAACAGCCAAATAACAATTATAAGTATCTTATTTGAACATTTAGCTATAACCTAACCTGGCACTGCCTCCGTTTTGGCGTCTGCTGCAGTGCGCAGCGCTGCTCGGACCGTGCGCCGCTGCCCTTTTTTCCTCCATAAACTCCGCTCTCAGCTCCTCTGCCAGTTGCTGCATAAACTTCCTCCGGACAATTTTACTGTTGGTGCACTCCTTGGAGAGGATGTGTGCAACGATTCCAGCCAGTTCGAGGATGTATAAAGTTATATGAACATGTAAACAGCCACTGGCCATCTACGTGTTCCGCGCCTTTCACAGAGCGAGCGCCCGGTGCTTGCCTTCTGATTCAGAACAGAGTGCCTCCACGCCGTAGTATCCTACGTTACCGACTCTGGCTTTGCCTTCGGCCCATCGGTGATGCCCACACTTGTTACTCGAGACCGCTAGTTACGTTGCTCTGACAGAGACTATGGTAGTTACTAAGCAACCGAGATGCATCTTCAGCCGCGCGAAAAATTAAAAACAATACCGCGAAAATCCGAGCGGTCAATATGACCGTATATGGCCGAAATAGGTAAAAGTGATTGTATTTTCTTTGCCTTTTGTGTAATGTATATAAAAACAGGATTGTGTTTTTTTATTCAGCAAAGTTATTACACATATAAATTTCAAAATGGTCAAAATGACCGTCATGGCCGTTCTAGTGTTAAGTAGTATTTTAGCAGTGATGAAAACTGCACTGGAAGCCAGTGGCTGCAGTGCACGATGACATTGTAACTGCTTTTGCTATCAGTTTGTTTTCTTAAATGGGTAGACACTCGAAATTTGAATGAAACTTTGGAACGGTCCATTAACTTTGTTCCATGTCTGGTTGGGTGTACAGTTCAAGTTTCACGTGTGGCTTGGCGGGGGCGCTGGCCTCCAACCCTGTGGACGTTGTCCGGACCCGTATGATGAACCAGCGAGTTTTGTCGGGAGCCCCCATGTATAAAGGAACACTCGACGGACTGATGCAGACGTGGAAGAATGAGGGCTTCTTCGCTCTCTATAAGGGATTCTGGCCTAACTGGCTGCGGCTGGGGCCTTGGAACATCATTGTATCCTTTAAAACCTACAGAATTCCTTCAGGTGGGTAAAAAACAGGGAAATTAGATTTCTAATCATTTTTAATTCTTGGAAAAATAGTGGAATTCAATAAAAATAAATTTAAATGGATCTAAAATGTTTCCAGATATACTTATACCAGACTGTTGGATTTTTTTTCTATCTTTGAGTTGGGGAATATAAACGTATACTCCCAATATTGGTGCTAAAACGATACTATAGCAATATCTTATTTCACCAGTCAATTGAGTTTATCGAGGTGCACCATGAGATTACGAGATGCAATTGAATGCGTAAAGACTTGAAGAAGAAGTCCTGTCTGTGTTGTTTCTATGACCTCTCCGAATCTGGGAGTGGCCATGGTGTCTCGAGAAGTGCAGCTAGGCTACACTGTGTCTTTAGCTGCAGGCTGTTGCACGTCCCAGTGTTGGAGTAAGCTGTATCTTAGTAAGAAAGGGGAAACACTAAAGTTTTGAACTTTTTTTTATTTTATTTTTTATCAGTTGATGATTTTAATAATACCTGAAAACCTGTGAAGGCCTGCTTTCTTTCCACACAGAAAATTGATCATGAATCAATAAGGGAATCGATAAAGAATCGGACCGATAAGCAGAAGCGCTAATGGCATTGGTAACAATAAAATCCTATCAATTACCATCCCTATTCCTGGTAGGCTATAATTGGGAAACATCTGCCGAAAGTAATGAGTTTTATTGATGGTAGCTTAACGGCAAATGAAAAAAACTGAGTGGAAGCGATTGGAAATAATTAGTGAGTGAGACTTAAAATGTACATTATGCTGAATTTACACCGTGAACCATTACAGTACAGGTAATTTACCCCATCAATGTTTTTATTGCCACTATTGTAATTATGGCTTTTATTTGAGAATATGATAAACTACTTATTTGAAAGTGAAATGAAGTTAAATGCTCTAAAATATCCATTCAAATGATCATATTGCAAAACTGTGTGCACACAACTATACAAAGTCCTGTAGGTCAAGGTTGACCCAGGAAAGGTCTGGCATGAGGCGAGGTTGCTCATATTTCAGAGCTGCGTCAGTCTGCTGAGCAGATTCAGCCTGTATACTGTTGTGATATGAATCATGAAGCTTTCCTTAACACACCTCTCAGTTCTTCATCACCTTCGAGCAGCTGAAGAAGCTCCCGTTTTAACAGGAGCAGGAAGTGGGACTTCACTGGTCTGTTAGATTGTGTCAGGCATAAGTGGGGTGTGAGCACGGCAGCTCCTGGAGTTTTGGCACCGGTATATTTACACGATACAATATTAATCATCTGCTCATGCTCATCCAAATCATGTGTTGATTTTTCTTTTTTTGCAATGTGTTTTATTTATTGTCACTGGTTCGGTTTTAGTAATGTTTTAAGGACTGTTGCTTCGGTGATTGCTCTCACCCTCAACCACCTGCGACACTCCCCAGGCAGCTTGATGTTTGGTTGTAGCAGAAGACTGCACGTTTGGAAGACTAAGTTTATTTCCTTGAGCTGATTTGAAAAGAAGAGAGTTTGTGGGTTGTGTGAGTTTCTCAAAAGACAGAGATGACACTTGTGATTGTTTGCTCAGGATTCTTATACAGATCTGGAAAAACACTGGAAAATGAATTTATTAATAAGCCTAGTAATTGGAGACTGTCAGTTCAGTCTTGCATGGCTATGTACACAGCTTGTGGATTTTTTTTTTTTAAAAAAAGGAGAAAATAATGAGAAGTTCTAAAATGAATGACGTTTAGGAACCCTATAATTTGAATGCGTGGGCGCTGCATGAAATGTGTTTGGAAAATAAGTCAATTTAACTGCTAATGTGAGAAATTGCATGGAAGAGTGGTACAAATAGATCGACTGTTACAGGTAGTTACTGTTCTGAGAGGGAATTAAGACACTGACAGAAAGGAGGAAATAATGCTCAACAGCACTCCAGGCAGGGTGCAAAATTAAATTTTTTGTCCACCGGCCAAATGGTCAGCGAATGTTTAAATTTGACTAGTCTCTTAATAGAGTACCATTATTTGACTGGTGAGTAAAGCAAATCTAGCAGCCACTTGCATATTTTACCAGCATTTGGCTGGTGGATGGTGCTAATTTTGTATCCTGACTCCAGGTGATCAATGGTTGATCTCTGTAAATGGATAATGATACTCAGCGATATCATGTGATCTTTGGTATATTAAAGGGATAGTTGGGATTTTTTTAAGTGGGGTTGTATGAGTATTTGTATCTATGCTTTCTTCAAACTGATATTTTGGTGTTAAGAATTACAGTTTTTCAATTCAATGGGTCAGTTGCCAGAAAATAACTTGACACGTTTTTTTCTTTTGTTTATTATTTCATAGGCAAACTAAAGCAATTTCCTGTACTCTGAACATCTGTGATCTTAAAGAACCACTGCAGTTTTACTTGAAACTATCAGAAACCTGAACCAAAGCCTCTAATGACAAAAGGGAAACACACTTTTGAGACACTTTTGCTCTTATTCATTCACAACCAAAAGAAGTTTGTTTGTTTTCTCGTCCTCGTTCTTAAGGAAATAATCAATCCAGATCATGGATATGTTGTTTTTGTTCATTTTTGCGGTAAAGACATTTTACTTTTTCACATCGTTCATCTACAGTCTGCTGCAGTATTGGGAGCTAATTTAAACATTATTAACCCACAAGAACACCCGTATGTCACTTGCTGAAAAGACTCATTCACACATAAGAGGTGGATGTATTTTATCTTTTTATGTCCAGGTGTTTACAAAATGCCTTGTTGCGCGATTCTTACTGTTGTGTGATCCGTTTGAGGTCAAGTTCTGGCATTAAAAGAAAAGGGGCAGCTGGTTTGGATAGAAAGTGCAAAAGAGGGCCTTTGTGCCAAATGTGTTTCTCCCAAGCTGGGTTAAATTAATTTGCAGATCATTTTTAAAGAGATTTTGTGTGCGGCGGCTACTCTCATTTGGTTTCCAGGAGAAAGTCTTTGCTGGAAAGTTTCTATATTCTGTATTGATTACATGTTTGAATTTTGTAAATCACATTCTCTAAACTCCACCCAAATATAACAAACCAAATGCATTTTAACCTCCGCCAAGGCCAATTGGGGAATTCACGTGCTCCATGGATGGTCCCATTTCAAGAGATGGGAAGTCGTTTTTTCGACTTCGGTGTGTTCATGAGATTTAAGTCATAATGTGAAAACAACATGGACCCTACAAAGAAGATATGTTGTACTTTATTGCTCAGAGCGTTTAAACCAAGGTTATAATAGTTTAGTTTTGATATTTCAATTTCATTATAGTTTAGTTTTAGTTATTTTTCAGTGTTTCAGTTTAGTTTCAGTTTTTCATAAAGGTTTAGTTGGTTTTGTTAGGGCTAGTTATAATGTCTCTCAGAAGTATGTAGCTACATATACATACAAATGTGTGGTTCAATGTCACGAGAGTTGACAGAAATGCATGCTGTCTCCTTTTTTTGGATCCATACAAAATAAATTTACATTAATTTATATTTGATTTTTATTAGTTGTTCATCCGCAATATCGGTTTAGTTCATCAACTAAATATAGTTTTCGCTGCTATAATAACTCAAGTTGATACTGGAAACGGATCAAATTAGCCATGAAATTTGATTAGGAACTCATTTTTCCGATAATCCCGACGCTACCTGAATGCTGCACAAATGCCTTATTTAGGCAGTGTTAACGAAAGTAAAAATTAATTTGTGTATTTGTGGGTTCAGCTCTGCTCCAAAAATGAATGGGTTCTTCCCTGGTCCATGTGTCACCCTTCCACAAAGTTTCATGAAAACCATTATAACAGACAAACCAAAACAACTTCCTTGGCAGAGGTAGTAATAATAATAACGTTTATTTTTAATTATTTATGGGAATATTGTAACAGTAATCCTAACACGTGCTACAAATTATTTGCAAGTTTGTCCCTTTTTGAGTTGTTTGTCTTTCTTTGGTACTTTTAAGTAAATTGTAATAGTTTTTATCAGTTTACAAGGCTGTAGGCATTTGTCAACATTTGGTCAGTCAGTTGCTCATTCTGGCAGCAATTTTCAGTGGCTTCATAGCTCGTCATCAGATTGGTGTCCGAAAATGATCCAAAGACTGAGATGAGTCATCGTTCTTCTATTGTAATGGCACAAGCATGCTGGATTCTATAACTGACACACATTGAAAATATATAATAATGTATAGCTTTGGCACTTCTACATGTACTGCTGTAGGCAATATTGCTGTTCATTTTTTTTCTGTCCCCTGCTCTGTACTGTAGTTGGCTTGGTATACTTGGCTCTTTTCACACTGCACTTCTACTTGCCCTGGGTTAAGTGTAAGTTGGACACTTAACTAATGTTTGCAAGCAGCAACATACATTCCATTAACTCAGATTCACACTGGGAACTTTTAGCCCCAAGCTTAGTAGTTTTTCAGGGGATAACCCCACAAACTCGAGGCTAACCTTGCTCCAGAGCAGGGCCAGCAAGCCCTCGGCTAAAGTCGGGGTTAGCCCATCTGAAATGTGCCAGGATTGTGCTAGTGTGAATGCTTTCCTAGCCCCGGGCTCCCAGCTCCTGTAGCTAAGGGGGGGCTAAGGCTAAGTGCCGTGTGAAAAGGGCTCTTGAGAAGCAGACTGTAAACCAGCTTAGCCCTATCTTGTCTCTTATTTCATATTTAAACTACTTGCTGAGTTACCTCTTAGTTTGCTTTCCTCTACAAAGGAATCCAATTTTGTTAATTGGGTTTTTCTTCAGCCTGCTTCTTCTTCTGCTCTCGATTAAAAACGCACATGATGTCCTTTCACCATGAAATGCGTCTTGGGTCTTTGCAGCTGCAGAAATCTCCAAAAAAAATTATTGATCCTGATTGCAGAATTCAAAATCAAACCCAATGTCAACCATACCTTCAGTATCAGATATGAAAAGTTACCTTAAGGACTTAATAATTCTTTCTTTCCTGGAGCTATGGTTTGAGCTGTTTGCAACAACATCTGAGATTTTATTCGGTCATGAGCAGCTACTCCAGTTGGCTTTATTGTGTGTTGAATTAGAGTGCAGTTGGGACACAACTCAAACTTTTGTGCTGAAGAGTGGAGCTGGTTTAAAAAGTCACAAGGTTTTGAGTGTGTGTTGGAGTCTATCGTGTCAGGAGTTCCCAGGGTATTTCTGTCTTTCTGGTGAACTTTCTGTAAAGTTATTTTAATACAATCCTGGAGTCCTGGGAGAGTTGTACTGTTACAGTCTCACACTGTACGTCGATCCCTTGTTCATAATGTTGTCTCCTCTGTCCAAAGATTGTGCTTAAGGTTCTCAATATTGAAGGTAAAATTAAAAAAACAACAACAGGTTCAATACATTTCAGTGCATTTGTGAGATGTTTTTCAGTGTAACCTCAGCAGTCATGCTTTCCTGAGCCATTCAAACCGTCTGTTATTAGCAGTTATTAGGGCTGGGTATCTGTATCGACTGAAATAACCCAGTTTGAGTAGTATGGAAACTTCTCTAGTCAAACAATATTGTCATGACCTGGCTCATGAGCCATGACAAAAGACAAAGATACAGTTTGCAACAAAATGGTTCAACATTTGTTAACTAAATATACAAGAAAATCACAATGAATGCATTCAATCCTTTTTGTACCCAGATCTAGATTAAAAAAAACGACTGTGTGGTTTTGCTCATAGCACCAATCACCGCGAGCGTTCTTCGATTTAAGCAACCATTGACTGTATAATATTAATGGACATAGCATGTGTGACGTCACCCATTGGTTTGTGGAGATCTGCTATGAGTCGAGTTTGCCGTTACGGGCGCAACATCTTGGTTGCGGATGTGACGACTTTAGACGAGAGGGTGGAGTGAGGGAGGAGCCATAGACTGTTGGGCGCTATCTGACTGTTAACAGAGTTGGCAACGCTGCTTACACTCTACGTTACGTTACACACGTTCACTGGCAATCTGGATGCAACTGCTGCTGAATGCTAGCCTACATAATTCGAGGTAGGATTTAGTTTCGCTAGGTTTTAAATATATCTTTGTCCAATAGTTATATTACATATACTGTAAGACAGACCGCAAATTGTCAATCACATCATACCCATGCTCTAAAACACCCCCTGCTTTATCGTCGATTTTAAAATCAACGAGACCATAATTCAAAAAAATGAACATCATTCTGTATTGCAGAAGACTTAAAACTAGCGATTGAGACCATGAACTCATTATGAAAATGTTTACTGAGGTCAAATCAAGTGAGAAGTGGGTCACTTTCTCATAGACTTCTACAGAAACCGACCTCCTTTTGCAACCGCACGTGTCGCCCCCTGCTGGAATTCAGATAGAATGCAGGTTTAAGGCACTTCCGTGTTTGCAGCAATTCACTGAACCGGATGCATTGTCCATTAATATTAACAGTCTATGAATACGACGTGTGATTGGCCCTCTACCGCAGTAGCTACAACCCATACAGTCTGTGGTGTGGTGTATTTGACAGAGTTGGCAGTTCAGTCTGTCGAGAAGCTTCCATCCACATGATGGGTATCGCATAAAGTAATTTAAAAACATTTAAAAAATGGTAATAAAAAGTATTGGTATCACTTTAGGGGTACTTTTACTGGTATTTTTAAATGACACCCAGCCCTTACAGTTAGGTATAGTACTTGAGAACCGCAAAGTATCACAGCATCAACCACTGCGACCTACGATTCATTTATAAAACATTTACCTTCTTATAAACTGTGCCGATCAGTTTAATTAAGTTTAATCAGCTTGTTGACTATAAATTGCTCCAGTGTCACATCCTAGCAGTGCGTTAACTTTGTGTTCAGTGTTACATGAACTGTCCAGCCTTTAGCACGTCCAGATGGATTTCAGTTTCTGTTTGCCTCTGATCGTCCTGTAGTTCATTCTCGTCTTCGTGTTTGTGTTGTAAAAGGACGTCCTTTTGGCAACAGTTCTTTTAGAATCATACATGTATTTGGGAATTTAATGTTTAAGCATTTGCAGAGGTTTATCTTTTTTCTCATTGTTTCAAAGCGCTTTGCTTTTTATGCTGATCTGATTTTTTTTATTTAAGGATTATTATTTTTGGGCATTTTAGGCCTTTATTTTTGACAGGACCGCTGAAGACATGAAAGAGGGGGAATGACATGCAGCAAAGGGCCGCAGGTCGGAGCTGAACCTGGGTCCACTGCGTCGAGGAGTAAACCTCTATATGTGGGCGCCTGCTCTACCAACTGAGCTATCTGGGCGTCCATGTTGATCTGATTTGACCTTTTTAAATGATTTATCTATTTATTTGACTCTGTTGAGTGAACCTGAGAACAGTTAAGCGTGTGTTGCTGCCCATTCCTGTTTTGAGTTTTTGCACAAAGTATTTAGTCCTTACACTGGTCTGTTTTATTATATTTCTTTTGTTACCGTTTTTGTGTTTTGATTTAAACTGTTACCAAGTGCTCCGAGTCGACCAAGATTCAAGATTTCATTTGCATGGTAAAAGAGAAATAGGCTATACAATCTATTTCTGACTGCTAGTTAACTTGCTAGTGCTAACTATGCACGAGTAGTTGCAACTCTGACTGTGTGTTATCCTCACGCTCCAAAATAAAGGAATTCCATCCATCCATTTAAAAGAGGAAGTTTTTCTCCTTAAACGGATAATGATTGTATAGCACTTTATCTTTATGAAAGAGAGCTTGTGATTGTTCTCCCCTGACTACACAGGAGAGCCTCTGCAAAATGTGCCATGTAATCAGATTTTAATAAAGTAAATACTAGTAGAACGTGTACAATTTGAAGTAAAGGTCAGTGGGCGGTTGATTATTTGATGTTTTTCTGTTGTTTTACCTCAGAAGTAGTATAAAATGTGTCCCACTTTCCCTTCAGACAGGTTTCTCTGCCTCTGACTGAATCGTGTTTTTACTTTTTTTTTTTTTTTTTCTCCTATCTAGAGCACAGTTTCCCTGTCTCATGTTGCACGAAACAAAAGCACTGTTACACTGATCAAATTAAGAAGATATTGGCCATTAATTTAGCATTGATTATTGGATTTCGACCAGTCAGCGTCATTCCTCCTGATCCCATTCTAAAAACCTGCTTCGGAAATTGTTTTCTCTAGACATTTAGTTTATGACTTTATAAATTGATTCATAGTAGTGAATTCTCTACTAAACCATCTTAATGGAGGTCTTTTTAAAGGAGAGTAATTCATGTCCCACTTCTCTCGAGATGTTTCAGAGGTATCAGTCGAAATGTTTCGTTATTCTGATTTTAAAATACATATTGACTGACAAATCTGCATCTGTGTGGTTGTCTGACAGGAGAGGAAAATCTATAAATTCGTTTTGCCTAATCTCCTCTGAACTTCAACTTGTTTGCACTTTGGTGTATCGTTGCTGTCTATAACCTTTACGCTTGTTCACTTGATGAATTCCTATGATGGAAGTTTTAAGTGGGGAGGATTATTTTTTTTTTTTAATATCTGACAGAATGGGTTCAGCTTTATGTAAATTAAATGTTCACTCAAATAAAATATATGCTGTGATTGTTTCTGTGTCAGTTTGTGTCTTCTTGCTTGTTCAGTTAGACTGGTACAATCAATTTCCTTGATTTTAATATTTAATGTTCATTTAAAAAAAAAGGATGTTTAAAAGATCAGAGTGAATTTTCAAATGGTTTGGATCAGCCAGTAAAACCCAGCTTCTCCATGACATTGTGTATTTTCTGCTTTTCACCACAGGATGGAGCTGTTGAATGAAAGTGACTTTTTCCCCCCAGAAAAACCTTGACGTAAAACGGAAATATATAGCCGTTCTAGAATTATAACCTAAAACGGGCAATATGAAAAAATAAAGAATAGAGCTGCAACTAGCAAATATTTATTGATTAATCTGCAGATCCATTTTCTCAATTCAGAAACAGTTTAATTTCCATATAGGTTTTTACATATACAAGGTATTTGCCTAGGTGTTTGGTGCTTACAATAAACCTATTAAGAGGCAATAAAAATAAAGCAATGCAAGTTTATCGGTGTTTTAGGCCCCCAACATCTCCTTCCAGGCAGCGCTGCCTGGAAGGCACTAGGATTAGGTTAGGGAATGGTTAGGGTTAGGTGCCTTGAAATCAACGGTCGCAGCGCTGCCTGGAAGGAGATGATGAGGGCTTAAAACACCATCGAGCGCAATGCAACAGTCAATAACAAAAAATAGGAAAAGTACTAGAAACAAAAAGGCTTAAAACTGGATAAAAAGTAAATTTATGGAAGCTTCTGGTCAGACTACCACAACACTGACGCTACATAAAGGGGAGATGACTATTGACAGGCACCACTTGTAACAGACAGTTCCCTTGAATAAAATGACATTTCTCTGGGTTTGAACATTTTGGGTAATGTAAGTACACAATTTTAACTAAATTTAGGTCTAGTCGTTTTATACATATAAAATACGGAAAAGTTACATATTGCACCTTTTTTAAAGCAAAAACAAATCAAAATCTTTGGTAATTATCACAATTAGTTTTATTGACTTTTTCTTGTGAATTTTTACAGTCCAATCAATCTGTATGTTTTCACGTCATAAGGAGAACATCTGTAGAGTTGTTCTCATTGTGAGGAGATGTTTTCTTATTTGACTGTCCAGGTGTGGCTCTGAGCTGAAATGGCTTTAACTGCCTGACTCAAAAAGGGAGGGGGGGGATGTCATCTAAGAGTTGGAGCTACCACTGAAGCAACCATTGAAGAGCTTCACAGTAGCTTTGCCCAAATATGAGAAGAACCGGAAAACAGCGTTCTTCTTTGGAGTTGGGGCGGGCACAGTCAGGTGAGTCTTCAGGGTCTGGATAACAAGATCTTCAGCCATGGGATCCTGTGATCCCATGGCTTTCAGAAGCCCCTCTGCTGAACTGAGCTCCCGACGCAGGTCTGCGAACAGAGCCTTGTAGATCTTCTTAACAGTTTGATGTTTCAAGTTGATAACAATGTCGGCGAGCTTGATCTCTCTCAGTGCCTTATCTCTCAGTTCCAGTATGACTTTATTGAAATCTGCTTTGAGCAGTGATGTCCGGGCCTTCTCTGTGGTATGCAATAGTAACCCTGTAAGCAGCAGGACGACCAATCTGTGCTTTGTGTCATGATCTGACTCAGAACTACATGTGTCAGAAGAAACAACTGTGGAGTCAACAGGACGGGAAGCTGCCTTCAATGCTGGTTCAATGTCAGTATTTTCAACTGATGCCTGGCTGATCAAGTTCTCACATTGGTTCTGTGTATCTGTGTGCTCGAAACTCTGCAGCCTCTCACTGTTAATGTCAGGTAGGCCTTCTTCATTAGGAGACCTATCGTCTGCACTCCAATTTGATCCGATATCATTAGAGCTTTCATTGGATACCCAGCCTTCCAAATCGTCACACCAGAACCATGCATTTTCATCTGTAACAGTTGGGTGCCAAAACTCTGTAATCTCTGTCAGTATTTCCACGGCCTCTTTGTTGAAAGTAGAATAGGTTATGTCACAGGGCCCATGCTCTATGACCATATGCAGTGGCTTTTCCGCTGCATCGATGTGGTGGAAGGCTGTGGAAATAGTGGCCCTCTCTGAGTTTTTGCTCACTGTGCACTGATAATTCGATTGGTGCATGCATCTTAGTGTTTGAGTAACTAGACCAATCATGGTGTTAAGAGTTGTGAAAGGAATGCAGTTACACTCCAAATTGGCTGTCAAAGGCAAACTGTGGGATTCCATTAACACAGCTATGCGAGAGTTGACTTTTCCCGTCACCTCGCTGGAAGCTAGCCGGATGAATTCGTCTAAGCTCTGACAGCAAATATGTGTCGAGTAATTAAAAGCATCAGCAAAAATCCATGGAAGGGTGTTGTTCATGTTAGCCAGGACATCATTCTCATTGATGCCGAAGAAACACTGTCTCGGGTTAACATGGTTGAATATCCGAGGGGCTTTCCTGTGCCAGTCTGAAGTGACATGTTTTATAGCTTCCTGGATAATCGTGCAAGACATGTTTACAATGTGCTGACATAAGTCAACAAGCAAAGTCATACTACACTTGCTATGTGTGCCAGATACCACCGCGTCCCAATAATTTCTAACCAAAGACCTCACATAAGGGCCAATGTTTATGTCACAGTCTCTGATTGGAGGGAATTTCACATAAGCGATCACTTGGAGTCCTATTGAATCCATGACGGTTGATAAAAAAAAAATAAAAAATGTAATCTCACAAGACGATCCTTACTTTTCAGTTTCTGTTGTCTGTCGTTACTACAGAAACATTACTCTGCTGCAGTTGTCCAAGCAACCTAAGCATTCTATGTTTGCTTTCTAGAACGGCATCAAAGGCGTTCCATCGTGACGTCATAGGGGCGGGACCTTTCATCCGTCTCTATGCAAATGAGGTTCTGTAGGCCTACTTGTTTTCAGTGATTACAAGATAGATATATTATAGATAGATAGATAGATAGATAGATAGATTAGGGCTGTCAATCGATTAAAAAAATGTAATCTAATTAATTACATACTCTGTGATTAATTAATTTAAATTAATCGCATACATAATTAACGGTGCCTGAACCGATACTTTTTAAGTAAGTAAAAAAAGAAAAGAAAAAAAAAGGGTACTAAACAACAGTCAGTGACATTAAAGAACGGCTTGTTTATTGCTAAGGCCATATGGTCAAAATTAAATGATTTAATAATAATGTATAACAATAACTTATTTCACTAGTAAATTGCTGTTGAACGACAAAAACAACCACCAGATGGGAAAAGGACATTTACAATAACTTCAAATGCACCATGAGGCTGTAGTTTACCAGTTTCATTGAACGCACCGTCTGTGTTGTTTTTCCGACGGCAGCTGCACATTGTTATATCCCGGTGTTGAATCCTCTACAGTAAAACACAGTCAAACTTTACACCGTTTAGCGTTAGCTGTCAGCATTGTAACCGTGTTTAATCCAGCTACTAGCTAGCGCTAGGCTAACGTTAGCTGCTGTCGAGTATAGTGTTAACTAGCGTCACGTGCAGCGGTGTTTGTGTTGCCTGTATCGTCTGTTTCAGAGCATCAGAGAGAAGCGCAGACATCAGTGGCACCAGATTTCGGTAGCCAGGGTTGGCAGGAAGAAGATTTTTACAAGTAAATGTTCTTTCTTTCTTTCTTTCTTTCTTTCTTTCTTTCTTTCTTTCTTTCTTTCTTTCTTTCTTTCTTTCTTTCTATCTATCTATCTATCTATCTATCTATCTATCTATCTATCTATCTATCTATCTATCTATATCTATATCTATATATATATATATATATATATATATATATATATGCTATCGCCGAAGGCATTCAGAATATGTGTGCTACCCAAATAATGACTAAAAGTAAGTCTGAGAACCGGTTTCTCAAGCCAGGTGGCGCATTAGACCAGGGGCTCATCTCCTATTTCCAAAATGCATCACAAACTGCTTGAGAAAGCTGTTCTACTACGTTCATTGGTGATGAAAATAAATCATGTTCAATAAGATGTACTTGTGTTTACTGTTTATTCAGTTAAACATGAATTTTGAACTGTAGGCCTACATAAGAGGTCGTGATGAACTGTTTTACAGTCAGTAGCTTTGTGTCAATCAGTCCAAGCTCTATTTCTCCTTCTTCCACCAGTCACTCAGGCAGACCAGCTTGTTCACATTTTCTGGTGACAAACTAGATCTCCTCTTCTGCACAATATGGCCTGCTAAAGAAAAAAGTCTCTCGCATGGGACAGTTGTGGCAGGAGTCCCCAAGTATTTACGGGCAATGTGGGCCATCTTACCATAGACAGCAGTGTGCTCCGACCACCACTTCAGTGGACACTGATCTAGACTGGCACTGCGCTCTACCTTGTACCTCTCCACAGTATTGTCTTCTGGTGTCTCCTCATCTGATTCTAAGTCTGATCCCATCAGTAGCAGGGCTGTTTTCTTCTTGGGTGGCTCAGGGTTCTCCTCCCCGAGTGGCTGCAGAGCAGGTTCTTCTCCCTTCACCAACTCACTTAGCTTTGCCCACACTGGCTCCCTCTCTGCTCTGGGCAAGCACTTGAGGTCCTTAAATCGTGGATCTACAGCAGTCGCCACCTTTGATGAATAAAAAAAAATAATAATTATTGATTGATGAAAATTTCACTTTCCAAATCCAACCTCCATATTTCTTCATGACTCAATCTATTCATTGACCGATCTACTGGCTTAACAGTCTATAATGGTCAAACAATGCAGTTATCTTCTGGTCAGTCTGATATACCTTAAGCCATTCCAGGTTTATTTTCTCGCTCCGCTGGTTGAGGTCCTTGGTGAAGGCAGCCTTGAATCGCACAATATAGGCAGGATCATCATCTGAGATCTTCATCGCGTGCTGGAGGTGGCACAGGGCAGGTAGAACCACAGAGCAGGATACATACTTATCCCCACCAAGGAGCTCAGTGATGTACCTACACAGACACAGACACACAGACACACACACACACACACAGAGCAATAAATAATTAATGACTGATTCATTTAACTCAGATTACACATTTTTAAAGTTCTTAATCACATTACATTTAAGGCCAGCAGTTTCACTAGCTTTGCCAACTTCTCATATTCAGCATTTGTTGGGAGGGCCAGATTGTGCTTCTGCTGAGACAGCGTTGTGTGCAGTGCGTCTCTGTTGCGCATCACGCGCTTGATCATCTCAAGGGTGGAATTCCACCGTGTTGGAACATCTTGCACGAGTGGCTCCTGAACTTGTCCAAGGGAGGCTTGCTGGACACTCAGCTCGTCTGAGTTGGCCGGACTGTGTTTGAAATGTCCGACCACTTTACGGCACTTGGCCAGTGCACCATCAAAACCACCTTCCCGAAGTGACATTACAATAGCTCTCTGTACAACATGCGCAACACAGGGCAAATGCTCGAATGGCAGTATCCTCCCTGCTGCCACCATATTAGGAGCACTGTCTGTTCCAATAGTGCTGATTTTGTCAGCTATCCCCCACTGATTAGCGACGTCGAGAAACTGCCTCGCACACGCTTCTGCAAAGTGACGCTCCTCTGTTTTCATCACACCTAACGGACAGACAAAGTAGATCAGAATAAGTTCACTACTAGTAGTTAACAACTAGCAATCATCAAGAAGCAAACAATGTGGTGGTAATTCGTGGTGTCGTGGTAATTAATAGGCTAAGTAATTAAATTAAGTAATTTAAAATTACATAACGTAGCCTACCTAAAGCGAAGGAGTGAAGTTCCCAGCTGGCATCGATGAGGTGTACAGTAACGCCGAGGTAGTTATCGTTGTTGACAGATGTCCAATGGTCCCCAGTCAGTGCTACACACCTCGCCTCTACCATCTTCTCATCTTTTGCGGCTTTCTCTGCGGCGTGCTGGTCATGTATTTATGAAGGTAAATATGGTGCAAAACGGGAGAGCTTGTAGAATACGATGTGAGAACTTGCAGAACAAAAAATCTGAACTTGTATGTTAAAATTTGCACTTGTAAAAATAAAATTTGCACTTGTAAAAAAATATTCACACACATGTGATCTGAATTTGAAGTCATACAAAGAAAAAAAACATTAGAGCTTGTAAAAAAAAATCTGAACTTGTAAGTTGAAATTTGCACTTGTAGAAAATGTTCACACACCTGTATTCTGAATGTGAAGTTACAGAAAAAATATTCACAAATGTGTAGATTGATATTTACATGAACACAATGATAGCTGCAAACTTATAATGCAACATTTACTCGTATACTTTTTTTTTTTACTCTGGTTCATTTTCCATCACAACCACAACTCAGTGATTACAACCTCTGGAATCTGTCACTGCAACTTCACATATGTGCTCTCTCGCATCACAAAGTGGCCAATCTGCGCACCTCGACTTTCACAACACTCTTGACGATACATTTGGTGCAAAACTAATTTGTACCTGTGGACTTAGGCTGTGGAGCTCTGAGCTAACAGAACGGGAAAAGCCTTCTTATATACAGTCTATGGGAAAAGCAGGGTTTCTATCGCCAGATGAGGGACAACTCTGTCTGGCTTATTTATGTAGCATGGAAACTTGGTGGAATAGCATGCTAGCGTTAGCTAGCTAACTAGCAGCCAGCCCGCTTCTAAATAAATATCTTTTAATTGTCTAAACATTTTTTAACAGTCAAACTAAAACACTGGCGGTGAGCTCCACGGCCTGCAGCCGCAGACGGACCGTCATCAGTGGGTAACAGGTGCCAAGTTTCGCATCCCTGCCGAGAATTGCATCCACTAGGGAAAATTATGATTTTATAAGGCAAAGTACTGTTTAAAAACTAGGCAATAGTAAATCTCTTTGTCATGTTCATCAATAATTATTAGAATTTTAGAAGGTTTAGAGACATCAATGTTTTATCAGACTCTGTAGTAGCATTTCCTTGCTACCTAGATGCAATTTTCGGCAGCAATGAATTCTGCAGAAATGATTGTTTCTGCCCAAGCGGGTGCAATTCTTAGCAGGGATGCACAACATCAGCAAAGCAAGCTCTGGTCATGGCCGGGGGATGGGCCGCTGCTACCGGATGTGGGGCTCTCCGTGTCCCGCTGGAGCTCCGACTGCAGGTCGAGGTCGGCAGCGAAGCTTTCTGGCAAAAGCAGTGTTGCTACGCTGGTCGATCCCCACTGATGACGGTCCGTCTGCGGCTGCAGGCCGTGGAGCTCACCGCCAGTGTTTTAGTTTGACTGTTAAAAAGTGTTTAGACAATTAAAAGGTATTTATTTAGAAGCGGGCTGGCTGCTAGTTAGCTAGCTAACGCTAGCATGCTATTCCACCAAGTTTCCATGCTACATAAATAAGCCGGACAGAGTTGTCCCTCATCTGGCGATAGAAACCCTGATTTTCCCATAGACTGTATATAAGAAGGCTTTTCCCGTTCCGTTAGCTCAGAGCTCCACAGCCTAAGTCCACAGGTACAAATTAGTTTTGCACCAAATGTATCGTCAAGAGTGTTGTGAAAGTCGAGGTGCGCAGATTCGCCACTTTGTGATGCGAGAGAGCACATATGTGAAGTTGCAGTGACAGATTCGAGAGGTTGTAATCACTGAGTTGTGGTTGTGATGGAAAATGAACCAGAGTAGTATACGAGTAAATGTTGCATTATAAGTTTGCAGCTGTCATTGTGTTCATGTAAATATCAATCTACACATTTGTGAATATTTTTTCTGTAACTTCACATTCAGAATACAGGTGTGTGAACATTTTCTACAAGTGCAAATTTCAACTTACAAGTTCAGATTTTTTTTACAAGCGCTCATGTTTTTTTTCTTTGTATGACTTCAAATTCAGATCACATGTGTGTGAATATTTTTTACAAGTGCAAATTTTATTTTTACAAGTGCAAATTAAATTTTTACAAGTGCAAATTTTAACATACAAGTTCAGATTTTTTGTTCTGCAAGTTCTCACATCGTATTCTACAAGCTCTCCCGTTTTGCACCATATTTACCTTCATATGTATTCTCCTCATGATAGTTCGCCTCGCAGGTAGTTTGTAAGATGGGTCACCTGTGGCCGCCTGGAGAACAAGCTCGAGCCCATCATCTTCAACCACGCTGATGGGCCGGCAGCTGGTGGCAATCCACTGAGCGAGGAGATTAGTTAGCTTGGCTGATAGAGTTGTGCTGATGGGCTTGCCTCGGTTGCACTCAAACATAGTAGTTTGACGACGACTCTTCCCCTGCGCTACATCAGTGCTTGGCCCGGCATCTTCCGCATTAGCTAGGAGATGCTTTGCGTTTAGGTGGTACTTGAGACTGAAAGAACTCCTACAGTAAACTAATTCCGCCTTGCACAAGGTGCAAACAACCTTAGTCTTGTCGAGGTTTCCATTGGGAAGCTTCTTAAAAATAAATTTTCCCTGAAGCAAACCCGGCGGCTTCATAGCTGCGTCCATGTTAGCACGTCACGTTTGATGTGGTAATTTCACAGGTTCGAAGACTCCTTCTCGCCCCCTACAGTGCAATTCGGCTAGGTATACATCCGCGCTAAAATATCAAGGTGAAAGTCATCATAGCTTGCGTAGTATAGACCCAGCTCCCAACCCAACTTTGAGAATAGATTAACGGCGATATTTTTTTTATCGCCCGATAAGAGTCTCACGTTAACGCAGCACGTTAACGCCGATAACGGCCCACCACTAATATATATATATATATATATATATATATATATATATTTCTTTATTGTACCCATGCTCATATACAGAGGTACAAACAGACATAAAGACAAAAAAGATAAAACCATAAAAACAAAAATTGCATTTACATTTTATTATACGTTTCTTATACTATGCATCATGTTATAATCGTTAAATAACTTAAAGGTCTTGATAGGTTGTTTTGTTTTTAACATAAGATTGTGCTATATTGCCTAAATTCATTATATTCTATTAAATGTACACCTGACCATTTCCTTATGAATATGGTATTTTCCAAAACTAGTAAATTGTAAAAGATATAGATGTTTTTCGCCACAAAATTCTGTATTTCTCAGTATGGCTATGTTTACAAAATGGTGTCTTCCGCCGACTTTTGCGCGCAGCAAATCAAGCAAAGGTGACCTCTTCTGAAAAGTCCATCATGTTTTTGTAATCCTCCGTGTCACGGAGGCTTGTATCATGTGTTTTGTTGTCATTACTTAGAATTCCTCATGGGGGAGACAGAAACTACGCACTAAAGCTTTAAGGCACAAACTCAAGGCCCGCGGACCAAATTCGTCCCCTTGCAGAGTTAGATCCGGCCCGTATTGGATTCACAATAAATTTTGGCCCGCCTAGTTGTGTGCCAAACCAAAAACACAGTAAAGTGTTTTTTTAAACTGCAATTACCTGTCATTCAAAGCAGAATATGGCAGATTTGCCAACTCAGAGACTTAGAAATTCCCCCAGAAGCAGAGACTTTTCATATTCAGGCTGTGGAACTTGTTGTTGTTGTTAAAGAAAATGTATCATTGTTTTGCTTGATTTGCTAAATTCTATGATGAGGAACTCTTTTGATGACTTTTGCAGGGCTTCATGTCAACAAAAATGCGACAAAAACCGTACAAAAATGTCGGAAAAAGCAACAAATTTAAAAAAAGGTGACAAATGTCTGAGAAAACCACAAAAAAGAGGAAACAAAGCTACCAAAATGTTTTAAAAAAGTGACATGCAGTAACAAAAGCACGTCAATAAACTCTACATGTGTGGCCCTTGGTGTGATTCTCTTTTTCCAGGGTGGCCCCTAGTGAAAATGAGTTTGACACCCCTGCTTTAAGGCAATTCTTTTTGTATTAGAAGTTTTTTTGTGATGTGATGTTTTGATATGCAAATATGTGCTAATTTGCATAAAATTCCAGAACAGATAAACTGGATAAAGCCAGGTTGAAAATTCTTGTTTCGTTTTAGAGACATATAGGCCATTAGAGCCAAAGGTTTTAACGGAGGGAATTTTGGATGCCTCTTTTTATCACCCCATATAACAAAATACTGTCAACCGCCATTAAGAAAATCTATTTTTTTTAAATAGTTTTTACTGCATCAAACTTCAAAACCAAAATTTAACTCTGCTTTTGTTTTTTTTTGTACTTTGGGTTAACTGACCCTTCAATATTTCCTCTGCTGGTATTTTAGACACAAATCTAGTGTCTAATTGTGAGAGTCATACTGTTCCATAAAATGGTCCTCTGTATGTCTTCACATTTGGACAGTGCTGCACACACAAACACACATAGTCATTAAGTCAACCAGCTTCAGGTGTGTGAGCTTGTCACACAGCTGAACGGTGATTTTATTAAACCACATGCGAAACTAAGGAGGGAGTGACTCTTTTAGTGTCTGATGTATGTGAGGCTTCTCTACTGAACAAGCTGCTGCTTCATACACAGATTAAGATATATACATTTTGTTGTTTCATTGGTGTAAAAGCATTCCAAATCAAAGCTGAGTTCTTCCAGCAGCAAATATGTTTGCTTAAGTTGTCTTGCTTCCAGTTTGTCTTGTCAGTTTTATGGTATTTTTTCTATAACAGTAGGATCACCCTACACATGTTTTATTCTCTGCAGAGGTTTTTAAAAGGACAGGTTTGAGTTTGCTGTCAAGTTTGTTAAACTAGAGGGTTAGAGAGTTGCGTGTAGCCATGAAGGAGGAGATTGCTGCTGCTGTGTTCTTTGTTGCTCGGCTGGTTAAGAGATATGGATGTCTGGATAATGATAGCAGGGAGCGCTTCGCCTCTGTCCTCACCTCCGTTCTGTTTGAGAACTACAAGAACCACTGGCACCCAGGTGCACCCACCAAGGGACAGGCCTACAGGTCAGTAAAGTGTGTGTGGTGTGTGTGTTGTGTGTCATAGTAACTAACCCAAGTAAAATAAGCTAAAGCAATCAAATAAAAGAAGAAACTGGTAAATTAAATATAAAAAATACAACATGAATTTAGTAGCATATTGTCATAAACATTTTAGGAATATTTTAAGGTCTAAACTTTTTGAAAAGAGGAACTGTTTTGGTCCAATTTGTCATTGACTTAAATCAAAGCTAGTCTATATGTAAGCCAACTTTTGACAGAAGAAATATTACATTTTCTCTCAGACAAATGTTAAATTCATAAACCACAAAACTGCTCCATTCAAAACACTCACGGGGTTTTGCAGAAACTGGAGTGTTAATCTTGGTGAACCAACCCATTGAAATTAAACTTAAACTCAATTTTCAACAAGATCTGTGAAAATGCAAGAAGTCCTACATCTAATATTGCTAAAGCGGAGTTGTTTTTTTTGTATGTTTCAGGTGTCTCCGTATGAACCGTGTGCGGCTGCAGGACCCGGTGCTACAGCAGGCCTGCAAGCGGAGCATGGTGCAGTACGAGGATCTGGGCCTTCCCCAGGAGCTGACGGTGTGGGTCGACCCTGGAGAGGTGTCCTGCAGGTCAGACCGCTTAACTCTGTAGAGCATGATAAGACTTGTAGTGAGATCACAAGTTCAGAGGCACAGAGGAGCTGCATGTCGTGAGGCGTGTGTTCACCAAAAACTGCAGCTTCAGTAACATCTAGACACAACCAAGAAATGCTTCCAATATATAATTTCCCGTAAAACCCATGGATGTATTAAGAGAACCACATCTAACAGTTAGCCTACATTTTGGTTTGTGTATGAATTAAACCAGTGAGATCCTACATGTTAAATCAGTAAGCTTCAAAATTGTTGGTAAGTGGGAGTTTCTAAAACTTTAGAGAGTCAGGCTAGCTATTTTACCCGGTTTCCAGTCTTTATGCTAAGCTAATCATCTGCTAGCTCTAGCTTCACGTTGAGGGTACAGACATCTAATTATCGGCATCCTCCTTGCAGGTATGGTGAACAAAGCACTCCATTCTGCATCTCGGTGGTGGACAGCTGTCGGCGTGGGGATGGGGAATTTTCCCGCCGCATCCATGATGCCGTGGAGCGGGCCAGCCTTGACGTCCAATCAGGAAGCTCTTCAGACGAGGAAGAGGGGGGCATAGACAACAGCATGAGTAACAACAGCATGAGTAGTAGCATGAGTAGTAGCATGAGTTGTAACAACCTATCAGCTCTCTGTCCTGCTCCAATCCTGACCACAAACCCTGAGCACAAAACCATCCCAACTGTTAGCAACCCCAACAGCGTCTACCGGGTAGGTTGAATACATCTTGGTTTCATTAACTGTAACCATCATCTCTTTGTAGTCTTAACGTAGTTACCATGTACAGATATTGTAAAATTAATTTTAAATGTTGGATATGGAGTTTTGCTAAATTGTCCATCAATGTCCTCGTCTGGTCGTTGCATATCTGGGCCTTTCGTATTTTAGGTTTCTATAAGCTCTTTAAATGTGTGAGAATTGGAACACAGATTGCCAGTAAATCAACTGCTTCATCTTCTAATAAATGCTGAAGAATTGAACACAGTCCAATCTTTTGACTGCAGGACATTTTAATTCTGCCGAATTAACCTTTTTGAGGGAACTTGGGCTTTTTCTGCTTTTCTTGGAGCAGTCAAAAGAGCTGTAGCCCCATAAACGTATGGTAGTTTACAGCTGGAAAGAGTTGATGGTTAACAAATGTTTGGCCTTGGCTGTTTCTAGAAGTCTATTCTATTGCTGTCCTCTAACCCTTTGCTCCTCTCGTTCTCAGTTCAGTGAGTATTCTCCAGGCGCTCCTCAGACCTGGCTTAGGGAGAAGCGGAAAGCCTTCGCTGGGGATGCATTCCCACCTCTGCCTCCCCCAGTTGGAGGTCCAACCTCCCAGTTCTCAAGCCAGAAAGGCTTCAAGTCATATGGAGCCACATTCACCTTCACTGGGCCTCGTGTTGACAAGTACCACTGGGTCAGCCAATTCCGATCCTAGAGTGAGCCCAAACTTCGTCCTAGAACAAGAATTGGGTTACTGCTCGGGGCAGAAGCAGGAATGGCTGCCATGATGCCAGATCAAAACCGTTTCAGGACAGGTTTACATATTTGTTATTTGTGTGTGATTTAAAGTAATGCTGTTTAAGCATGTTTTTAAACTTTCAATATTCAAGTATTTTAAATGATTCTCTCTTCTAAATGTTTTTTTTTTTTTAAACTAAAATTAAACTAAAAGTGTAAATGAAGTAACATTAACTGCCATTGAAAAGAAATAAATGCGTCCACATCAGCTCTAAGTTTTGGTTCCCTTTATTTTCATTACATCAAGTTCTAGTTACATTTGGCTGAATTAGCTAATTTCCTTTTTGTAAAAAGTGTGCTGCTTTCTGCGCCAGGATACTTGTGTAAAACCAATATTTTTTTATTTTTTTTCCCGTCAGCGAGGCTCTCTTAAAATTAAACTGTACTTTCTCAATGTGTCTGTGGGCTAAGCAGGTGTCTATTTTGTGTTTTTATCAGTTCAGACATTCATCTGTGTACAGCTCAGTCTGGAAGCTAAATGGCTGAGCGGTTGTATGTGGTGGTGGTTGTACTGGTAGTGTAGGTAGTGATTGGTGGGAAGAACAATCGGCTAACAACACTGCCTGCACAGCAACCCCAATCACATTCACCACCAGGAATCCGTAATGCAGTATATGCTGTGAAATGAACGACGTAGTATACACACTGATGCACAAGTAATTGCTTAAAGAAATTGCTTGACCTTTTTGGAAATTTCATTTGCTTCTGGCAAGACTTGAATGAGAAGATTGATGTCACTTGTCTGTCTGTTACATATAAGGTTGCAGCCAGTTAACTTAGCACAAAGACTTGAAACCGAGGGAAACGACTAGCCTGGCTTTGTCCAAAAAAAAAAAAAAAATCCACCTACTAGCACCAAAGCCCACTAAAAACATTTCTTTGATTATTCTATAAAAAAAACTTATGTTCTGGCTCTGAGCAGGCAGGTTCAGCCAAGAAATAGACCAGTGAACTTTAGGACTTTGTTACAGTTTGGCTAAAGTATCCAGGCACCTCATTTGAATGTCATTTCTATGCTAATTTAAGGATAAACAAGGATAACTTACCAAACACGTAAGAGCTCGCTGATGGCATTGACATGTCAATCATTTTTCTCTTAGTTGTACTATTGAAATCATTAATTTATCATAGAATATGTTGACAAGGTAGAGAAACGATTTGTCTGAAGGTATGCTGGGTTCAAATTCTTTCTTTTCAAAAGCCCTGCCTTTACTTTTATGCTCCTCCCACTGGGAATAAGTCAAAGGTTTGTCTGTTTTTCTATATGGCTCTGCCATTTTAACAGGTTACCATAACAGTAAAGACTGATTAGCAAATACTAATATTTAAAAATAAACAGTTAAATGACTCCAGAGTTTACCAATGACTGAGGCAGTCATGCTCCAGCCAAAGCCAATAGTTTTCAGATAATTATTCCTGTTTTTTATTCATTTCAATTGGATTTTTTTGAGGCTGGATCACATTAAGAAAGACATGTCCATGAGTGGGTGAACATCCAAACATTGAGTTTTGTAGCTGATGGGCTCTACGTAAAGTAAACTCTTCTGCTGACCACAGGCTGAAAGCTCTGTGTACCTCCGTATGATTGGCTTAACACAACTTGAAAAATGTTTGCACTCATGTAAATAACAGCAGTGTCTAAAGTAACTATTGGTGCTGTCATGTATAAAAGTGTTTATATGTGGATAGATGAGTGCTGATCTTACCTGCTGTAGAAGCAATTCTCACGGCTCTGTTTACAAGTGACCACTGCTGAAGAAACGCAACCGTTTCCACAACTACACTTTACTGTGTGTGTGTGTGTGTGTGTGTGTGTGTGTGTTCCTGTGCCCATGTCTCAAGTCATGCCTCGACTTGCCCCTGGCTGGCAGGTATGTTGCCGGGGTGCAGCAGTAAACACTCACCCTCAGCCCCCAGGATTTCAATTTGCCTTCTCTATTTCATGTGACCACAGCACTCTCGCATGTCTACTATTAATTTCAGACTCACGTTATTCTCTTTTTCAAATCTTAGGAGGCTTTGCAGAACCCAGATTTATTTTTGCACTCAGGGATGATTCACGCATAGGTACTGCAGCAATTTAGTACTGCACTTCCAAATAGTTGGATGATTTGCGAGAGACACTTTAAAAAACAATGTTAAATGTACTGCCTAAAATAAATTGTGTAACATTCAGGATTTTCCAGTTTTTCCCATTAGTTCAGTTTCATTTACTTTATTAGTCATAATTAACACAAGATCAACGGTACAATGCAATACTTTGGACGACTGAATGGGTCAGCTCAGCAGTAACACTATATAAACATGAAATAAGATAAAATGAGAATAACATGTTAGATGGAATGACAGATAAAAAATAAAATGTATATGACACAGAGGATAGTGTGTAAAAGTAACAAGTTCATCCAACAGTATTGCACAGAAAAAGTAATGAGATATGGTATATGAAAGATAGATACATAAAAATATAGCACTACATACATGAAAAAGAGGATTTGTGTTTGAGTGACGATTGTATACAACAGTTTTGCACAAAGGATGTGCAGCAGTCCACGTTCAATAGCAGCAGTTATATAGTGCATTCAAATAGTCCTGATGCATTGTGAGAAACAAAAGCCCACTTCTGAGAATAGGTGACATTAACACCAAAACTGTGTTACCATTTGCAAAACAGCAATCCGTGCTCCAAAAGGTGGTGTTCTTAAAACTGGTCGGCAAATCAGAATACTTTATAATAATATTATAACCTTCTTTTTTAACATAGTAAAGTTCAAACCTGGATCCACATCACACCTAGGATTCGCCTTTATCTACAGTGTCTGAGACTCCTAAACTGCTGCAATGACAATGGTTCATATTGTCTGATCTGACACTGTAACAAAGTTGGACAACTGTTGTCCCCTTGTGGATTATCCTATCTAACATTGGTACACCATACATCGCAGCTAGCCTTCTTTTCCTTCCTGCTTTGCATCTATTTTTCCAGCAATTAAACAACTTATAATGAATCAAGATAATAAATAAGATTGCCATCCATTACAGTGCAGTGTACTGCACAAAATTTGGTCCTCAGCGCAAAACAAAAGAATGAATGACAAGGCATCATACTCATAAGATGCAAACAACAACATACAAAACAAATTACAAACATGTATACAAGCAGCAGAAAAAAAAAGTGTAAATATAAGTATAGTGTAAACAAGTATCAAGTGAAGTAGTGCAATAGCAACAGTAGGCTCAAATATGTTTAGCTGCTGCTTCCATCCACAGCAGTAGCCTACATTGATTAGCTTTCGTGTCTTTCCTCCCTGATTCTCCAAACTGGGGATGTGCTGCCATCTAGGCTACTGTATGTAATACACTGACTATGGATAAGTACCTCATACAACCCCACTTCAAAATATCCGGACTATCCCTTTTAAGTGAATGCATTTGGAGTTGTGACAAACAGCATTTCCAGGGTTAGAATTAGGGCTGCAACTAATGATTATTTTCATAGTCGATTAATCTGTTGATTATTTTCTCGGTTAATCGACTAGTTGTTTGATCTATAAAAATGTCAAAACATGGTGAAAAATGTGGATCAGTGTTTCCCAAAGCCTAAGAGGACGTCCTCAAATGTCTTGTTTTGTCCAAAACAGAAAAAGATATTCAGTTTACTGTCACAGAGGAGAGAAGAAACTAGAAAATATTCACATTTAAAAAGCTGGAACCAGAGAAATCTTATTTTTTTTAATAAAAAAATTATTCAAACAGATTAATCAATTATCAAAATAGTTGCCGATTAATTTAATAGTTGACAACTAATCGATTCATCGTCGCACCTTAGAACGCCATCGACATATTAAGTCACTTAATATGTCGATGGCGTTATTAATAAAGACATTAAAGGCACTTAATAAGTGCATCAAAACCTATGTCATATACCATAAAACAGGATTATTTACCCCCATTAATTTGTATGTAAACAAAATGTGTTTATTAATACTGCAAATAAAAACATCTTAATCTAAATTCTGACATAATCATCAAATACCCCTCATCAGTGTGTCTGTGGGGTGCCTGTTCTTTGTTACCGTTACCGAAATAGAAACTGCGCATGAAACCCTGCAGTGAAGAACTGTTCATTTCTAAAGCTCCTTGAGACCATGGATGTATTAAGAGAACTTGAGACATATTTTTTTATTCGCCGAGCAAAATAAAGGCACAAAAGATAGGTTAGTCGTTCACATAGCATTGTAATACCGCATGCGCATCGAATAAAATATAATTTAATAACAAACGCGGGGCAGTAAGAAAGCATAGGAAACGAGAGGGACATTTGCTGCCGTTTCCTCTCTGTCATCGCTGCGTCAGCCAATCAGCCAATCACATAATGTCTTTATTCGTAAATGTCCAATCACAGACTTTGTCATTGCGACGTCCCCCCAGCTCCTCCTCACATCCGGTCGTATATATGTTGCCACGAGTTAGCGGCGAATTTGGAGTGTCCATTTTGAGCAGCGAGTCGGCGTCTCTGGTATTTTCCCCTTAAAGTAAGCACGATTTTTTGTTTATATTATTGAGTTTACATATACTGGAGGGAGTTTAGCTTTGCCCCGCATTTCATTTCATTGAGGTCTTTGCTATCGGCCTGATTTCATCGGTAATGTGTGTCCTTGTTAGCAGTAAATCTAGCTAGCTCTGTGTGTTAGCCGCAGTGGTGCTAGCTAGCTAAATACGTTAACGCGGTTATTGCGCTTATTGATGAGCCGTTTATCAACTGTAGTAGAAATTAAGCCATTCTGCCTGAATGCGATTATTTGGTTTTTAACTGTTCCGCCTACTCGGACTTTACTGGTTATTTGATTCAGGTTCGGCTAACGTTACTAGCCGGGCCTGCACTCTGTCCCGAGCGGCAACGGAGCAAAGCGCGGTCCGCTTGAACACTGAGCATGGAGATTCACGCTGGATTATTGCTCCTTTTTGTTAGCCAACGAAGTCTTTTTGTTTCCTTGTAAACCTGCAACAGTGTATATCACCCTTTACTGTTAAAATATTGACGTTAAGATGATGGTTGACTACAATATAATATACAATATGGTCAAATTAAAACCAAGATTAAATAAAGAAACATTAGCTAGTGTTTAACACTGAAACATGCTCAGCAGATACTTTATTTATCCCTTTGGGGAAAATCGGGTGTCCAGTAGCTCAGCCATTTAACAATACTTGAAACAAGTCATGTAAAAAAATAAAAGGGATAAGGTTAAGGTGACAATAAGTACAACGGTATTGAAGGTGCAAATGAAGCTAATTGGCCAGATAAAGACAAAGAGACTAGTATACTAGACGGTATGTTGTAAATGTTGTTTAAACTGAAATGCTTAAGGCCATTTGAATGTATTAACATTTGCATTTACCAAAATGTGTTATGCAAGATTTGATCAGGGCAAATTTATTTATATAAGGACATATAAGTGCATTGGTATAAAACCCAAAGGCAATCCAATGTGATATATATATATATATATATATATATATATATATATATATATATATATATATATATATATATATATAAATAAATAAATAAATAAATAATATTTCTTGCCAGCCATTTTCCCACAAGGCAATTGTTAATAGACCTTAAGCGATCCTGCCCCGTTCCTAGTTTTCATCAATCTCCAGGATCATCCTAAATTTATCTTGTCCTATCTCAGTCTCTTCAAGAGCCCACCATCAGAATGGCAGACGCTGATAATCTCCTCATGGAGACATCGGACCAGAACGGCAACGAGGGAGAGGACGACCAAAACGGAGCCGAGCAGGAGCTGATGGGTGGAGAGGAGGATTGCCTGGACAGCCAGGAGGGCCAGGAAGGTCTGGAGGGCCAGGAAGGTCTAGAAGGCCAAGAAGGTGTGGAAGGTGGCGCAGATGGAGGCAAGATTGACGCCAGCAAAGGAGAGGAGGATGCTGGGTGAGTGTTCCCCTGAGACCCATCACACTCTTTGCATGAGCACCTTAAGGTCACGAAACAAGAAATACATATTCACTTGTGGATGAAACATCGGTTTTATTTATCGCAGGTGGTATGGTTATCACATATTTTATTATTGTACAGCACAGGTATAACTAGTCCGTCTTTTCGGTTAATCTTGTTACTGGCAACTTGTGCATGAATTTCCTACGCAACTGACAAAGGATGCCGAAGGAGTGCAGAGGGGAATAAAGGAAAGGGCAGAGGACAAATATTTGGGTGATCACAGAGAGATATGTACTCTATTGAAATTAAAAGGCGCTTTGTATTCTGTATCGGTTAAGGCTACACATGCAATAACTGGTGTAAAATAAAAAATAAAGTAAGAAACGGCAAGGTGTCCCTATGTGTTTGCAGTAAAATGTTCGTGGGCGGCCTCAGCTGGGACACGAGTAAAAAGGACCTAAAGGATTACTTCAGTAAGTTCGGCGAGGTTTCAGACTGCACCATCAAGATGGACTCAAACACTGGCCGATCCAGAGGATTTGGCTTCGTTCTCTTCAAAGACTCCTCCAGCGTGGAAAAGGTGCGTCACTCTGATTACCTGACAGCTTTCACATGTACCATCACTCTAGTGGTGATCTATTATCAGGGCAATGGTGACATGATGCTGCCTGAGTGGAAGCATAACATGAATAACACCTCGATCTTTGCTATTTATTTGTTTTTATTTCGGTAATTTAATTCTTGGTGTGCACCTAAAAGGTAGTAGTTTGTGACTAACGTCAAATTCAATTTTGATGAGCATGCAGTTAATGTGGACCACAGATGAAGTCGTCATGTTGCTCAAAAGAATTTGGTTCACTCCTTGGGCTGTACCTCAAATGTTGCCACGCCATTCTACAGTCACTTCTAGAGACGTTTACATGAGATGTCCCACAATGCAAGTGGATAGTTCCAGGCTTTCAATCAATCATTGTCGTGTTTTAGCACTCCATGCAAACTACGATCACGTGTGTCTTCAGGTGCTCGAGCAGAAGGAACACAGACTGGACGGACGTCCAATCGACCCCAAGAAGGCGATGGCCATGAAGAAGGAGCCCGTCAAGAAGATCTTTGTCGGGGGTTTGAACCCTGAGGCCACTGAGGACACCATCAGGGAATATTTTGGGGCTTTCGGAGAGGTCAGTTTGACTAGTAGTCCAATTATTAATGCACATATGCATTGCTCAAATACAAAATTCTCATTTGCAACGACGACCTGGCCAAGACAAAGCATAAACATGCGAGACAACATTAAGTTATACATTAAATACGCAAAATATAAACCTACAAAATAAGAATCTACCAAAAAAAAACGGGTCTAATATTGAGTCAATAGTTTGTGTAATGTCTAAGTAGTATGGTAGTAACACAGTACAATACAGTAGTGCAAGTAAAAATACTGAGTGTAGTACAGCGTCTATATGCAGTTTGTGCAGATGGAGTAGTGCAAAAGGGTACTATTTGAATACTATGACTACCACACAACCATGTTTGATTGGTCTAATCCTTGAGCTTGCTTCTAATTAAGCTACTGACTAATGAACAAGGACCTGGTTGAAACCAAGTTTCAGGTTTATCTGCTAGTGATGGCTCCTGTAGTGTGATTGTCCTCGGACTAAACAAAACTCAAAATCCGAAGGAATGAATCTTATGCAGGGAATAAAAATGTTCATTGTCTAGGAAAAGATTGCATTTTGTTAGGTTTATTTTTTTTCTTCCAGTTTTTGGCACGCAAACATTGCAATAAAAGAACAATGGTGTCTCTTGGCACTGGTGAAACCCTTCAGCCCTGCCCGGTGTCTACCTGGTACTATCCCTGCTCACCCATATATGTAAACTTTACCTGGTGGCTCAGGCTGCGTGGTACCTTCAAAGCAAAAGCACTAGCGGGTAGTACCTAATAAAGATACTAATGTCATAATCTTACTTATTCAGCTGTATAATTCTGACAAAACAACAAATAAGTAAATATTTAACTCTTAAATCCAACAAAATGATAAATGGACCGCAAATGGATTTTTTTTTTTTTTTTTTTTTGTCAAATTCTCTAACTCGCACTGACAAAATTGTACTAAATGTTTATTTTGTTTTCTTTTTCATTTTAAAATGACCCGAATTTTGAAATGTTGATCATAGATGTTGGGCTTGTCATTGTTGACTTATCGGAGGAGACTTGACCTACGGGTTGGTACAGACTGGGTTTGGTCTGCCAATAAGACAACCAGTAGAAAACATCTGCCAAATCAAAATATGACGTTTATCATGATGCCATTGAGTTTCATGAATGTGCATCAACCCTTTTAACACAAGCATCTCCACTCCTTCCAGATCGAAACCATTGAGCTTCCCATCGACCCCAAATCAAAGAAAAGGAGGGGTTTCATCTTCATCACATACAAAGAAGAAGCCAGTGTCAAGAAGTGTCTGGAGAAGAAATACCACAACATCCAGGGCGGCAGGGTACGTACACTTTCATCTCGGCAGCGTTGGGTGGTTGATGGTACCGTGGAAGTTTCTGATCCATTGCGATGCCGTCCCAGTTACCTTGTGTAGGACCCTGCAGTGTGACTCGTAGGGCTAGGTATCCAGGGATTTCCCAATTCAGTTTCAATTCGCAAGGTTTAGATTTCTTCAATATTGATTGGGTATGTTTCAGTTTCAATACCAATTTTGCTTGGTTATGAGATTCTGACCACTAATGCTGTAAATTCTACAGGAACCATCTTACCTGGTGCATTATTAAAAATATGTTTACGTTAAGAATTGACCCCAAGGGTGTTGCGTTAAGTACTTTAAACATAAACCCACTACTGCAGATGACTAGAGCCCGACCGATAAAGGATTTCTAAGGCCGATATCGATACAAACATTTGGTGATTTAAAAATCCGATATTACGATATATCGGCCGATATACGTGTATATTTAAAAAAAAAAAAAAAAAAAAAAAAAATCCAGAAACTCTTAACCATTATTTGTAGTTATTTACGAGTCCTCACTAAAATAATATGATAATGCAGTTTAAAAATAAACTTATTTGTTTTATTGTCACAACAGAACAGAGGAACATCTAAATATCTTAAAGTTCTGGTAAATAAAATGTATAAAAATACAAACTTAAGATATGAAACTTAAAGTCCTTTGAACAAAAACACAATAACAACAAAAATCTGTTTCCCTCTGGTGGACAAACCTATGCAATGCCAACACTCATAACATGGTTGAAGGGTGTTTCGTCAGTTTTTATTTAATTTTTTAAATATTCATTTATCGTCCATTATAAATGCTGATGGTGGTTTGGAAAATGCCTGATATGGGCCCGCCGATATATCGGTCGGGCTCTAGATGACGCACAATGACGCTACAGAGTTCTTTAGTGCAGAGGGTGTGGTGTCAAGATGGTATATACCTAAAACTGTACATCCTGAAAATGACCATGCCAGTTTTTCCCTTGCCATTTAGCCTAACTGCAGCGTCATGTAGCCCTCTTTCTGACAAGCTGGCATAGCTTGGCTGGTATCGATGTATGTCTTAGTCGTCTAGTTTCATATGATGCCACAGTCCTCTTCTAGCTTTTAAATGGAGCTCGCTACAGCCTCTTAAAAGATCAATCTCTGGATATTTTGAATTTATGTTGGCTCATGAGTCGGAAAATTGAGAAGGGAAAATAATTTAAACCCAGCCCTCGCGACCTGTAATCTCTTGGTGAGGGATGTGTCATGGTTCGCAACTTCATCTCACCACAGATTAACTTAATTAAACTTAATTTAGACAAAATATCAGGAATGTAGTTGGATTACAAGTGTGTGTTTGCGTCCCCTCCACAGTGTGAGCTGAAGATCGCCCAGCCAAAGGAGGTGTACCAGCAGCAGCAGTACGGAACGGGACGTGGTGGTGGTGGTGGTGGCGGTGGTTATGGAGGCCGGGGAGGCAGGGGCCGTGGAGGTAAGGAAGGGAAAACTTTCTTGGTTTCATCTAGCAAAGGAGGAGTGAATGGGTTGCCCCAAACTCTGTAAGCACATCTTACTGGCTGGAGAGCAAAATCAATGTCAAAATTTAATTGAGAAACTTGATAAAAATGCCTCTTTGCCCTCAAGGTTGGTGTGACATAGAGAAAAATGGGATAGTAATGGCACAATGTAACAAATGAGAAGACAGTTCTCATTGCATAAATCTGTAAAAGAGTCCGTTAAATGCTTCTTCAAAAATGTATACTTTTATCATTGACCCGACAAGGTAGGCTTTTTAAAGGTATAGTTCTGATATTTTGAAGAAGGGCTGTATGAGGTACTTGCCCATATTCAGTATATTGCCTACAGTAGATGGTCGTCAGCACGTATCCGTATCAGCCCTTTGGCAGACTCTGATCCCAAAGTGTCTCGCATATCTTTTTTTACCGACAGTTTTTATTTGACAGAAACTATAGTAACCTGAACATAACTCTCAAACTTCGAAAATGATTTTCAGCATTTTGTGGTTATAATTGTATGAAAAGTTGTTGCCGGGTGTGAACTCTCTGCACTTTGTGTCTCAGGTCAGGGCCAGGGCTGGAACCAAGGATATGGAAACTACTACCAGGGATATGGTAACCAAGGCTATGGTGGATACGGCGGCTATGGCAACTATGACTACACTTCTGGTTACTATGGATATGGTCCCGGATATGATTACAGTAAGTACACACACAAGCTGTCATGTCAGTTTTTGGGTAGATCATGGTTACATGGATTTTTAATATTGTGGTAGTCTAAATTTTCTCTATGGATACCTAATGTGTGTTGGAGGGACGAGCTGTCAATCTTCCTCAATAAGTTATTTTAGTTTTGTTCAAATTTAATTATTGAATGCTCAAATTCAGCCTATTTTTTACTACACTATTTAGGCCTATGCAATGACAATGCCACCAGCCGAGCTCCTATAACATGCGATGCACACAAGAACGAGTTAATTAATGTAACCTAAGCATTTTGACTCTGTCAATTTTAAAGTATTTCCCATTCATCTTTGATTCCTAGCAGCCTGTCACTTCTTCTCTACTACTCAGTCTCTCTAGAGTAGCTCCGTGTTCTAAGATATCACAACCCCTTGTGTTGCTTACTCCCACAAACTTTATTGTTCAGATGTGACAAAATCATTATTTATATGCGGGTAGGCCAAGGCGTGCAGGGTGAGAACACATTATAAAAAATACACATTTGAATAGTCATTTTAACACTGAATTAGTTTTTTTTTGTTTTTTGTTTTTTTTTTAAAACTGTTCGACTCCTGGAATTTGTTCCCACAGCCTTAATCAGTATTGGTTTAAGTACGAATATTATGTCTGCGCATCACTAGCTTGATTAAAATACTCTGATTAATGTTAACGCTATTGTTGCATTAAGACTGTCTGTTGTTTCTTCATAGTGTCTCAACTTGTCTTCGGCTCAATCTGGCACGTGAACAGGAATACAGAGTGATAAACGACTTTAGCAAATTGCTTCAGCACACACGTGTCACTCTGTGACAATGTAAACATTGTTTGAAAGAAAGCAAATGAATGTATTTCTAGAGTTGTCTTTCTTTGGGAGTCTTACTGGATATTCCAATAATGCGTCTTTGTCTCCGGAAAGCATGAAAAGTGGCCAGTACTAGCCGACGTGAATGAACAGTTGAACCAAATTCCTCTAGACCCCTCGATTTTTCTCTCGTAGACGGCCAAGGCGACTTGTTTTGTTTCTAGCTAGCAACCTCCTATGTTTTTAATTATTCCTCAACACTGAGCAGACTGAATAGTGCTATGTCTTTGCTGCATGCCGAGGGACTGAATCTGACTCGTCTATCCTCTCTGCCCCACAGACCAGGGCAATGGCAGCTACGGAAAAACTCCAAGACGGGGGGCACACCAGACCAGCTACAAGCCATACTGATGATCAAGTGGTAGTGCAAGGTATGCCATGGCCATAACTTCCCTTCTTTTAGAGCCTGCCACAGTGCCCATAAGCACAGGCAGTTAAAGGGAAGGTTCGGGTTTTTTGAAGTTGTATGAGGTACTTATCCACAGTCGGTGTATTACCCTACAGTAGATGGTGTTCGGCACACCGCCAGGTTGCTTAGCTTCGATGTTTCCTGCTCAGTTAGTTTGTTGTTGTGCGACTTCTTCCTGCTCGGTTAGTTGTTATTGTGCGACTTTGGTGTTTTTAAAAGTTAGGAATTAACCACAAAACTAACCGATCGATGCAGCGGTAGACCTAGCACCTCTGATGTTCTGCGAGGTAAAATTACAGTTTTTGTCAAAGGAGTCTGGTGGCTTTGAAGAGAGCATAGATAACCGCTTCAGTTCCCCCAAATGTTTTAAGAGAACTATTTTCTCAACAAAGTACCCCTTTGTGCAGCTTATCTATTATGTCTTAATGTTTTCTGAAATGAAGAAAATGTGACCAAGTTGTGTCGTCCCTCAGGACTCCAGTGAGACCGACGGCTGGATGGACACACTGGGCATGACACGACCTCTTTTATGACAGACGACCATTTGTACAGAAAACATCTGAAATGTAACTTCTTTTTTTTTTTTTTTTTTAAATCCTATCATTTTTAGGTTTTACTTTCCCCTTTGGTGTCTTTTTGTTTTCTTCCCCCTTCCACATTTCCATCAATGGAAGTGTAATTTTTACTGTACTTTTTGGTACCTGTTTTGATTCTAATGTATTGTAAGGCTTGTATTTTACATGTTTGCTGGCTTTACAGGTTGAAAATCTTGGCGCTGTAAAGGAGCTTTTTTGACAAATAAACAGTTTTCAGTAATTTTTTTTTTGGTTCTGGTGCTTCCAGGTTTTGGGGTGGAAGATTATGAAGTTGTTCACCGGGTTTAGGATTCAAATTCAGTTGTCAACATTGATTTCTCTTGGTCTTTTGTAGCCACACAATTCAATAATCTGTAATGAAGCAATGTTGAGTGTAACTCAAGAATTATGTTTCACATTCCGTCAGATCACACTTTGGTATTTTTTCCCCCTTCTCAGTGTATCAAGATTATTTTAACCTTAGCTATAATTCCTTAAAACTGAAACGACTGGCTGCAAGCTTCATCCTTCCAGGACGTTCTGAATTCACCAAGAATCAACATCTAAAAGCATACAGATGTGTGGGATGTAAAAGGGGGTGGGGGGAGGTGGGTATGAATTGACATACATTTTACCTAAGCAAATTGTTTAAGTTTCTATGCTGGTTTAGTTTGCGTTTGTCAAGTGTCACTGGGTTTTTTTGTTTTTGTTTTTTTAATAGAAATAACCGCTTTGAAGTTAAATGTTTGCTTAGTTTTTTTTCTGGACAGACTTCAGGCCACTGGAGTCTCCTCAACTAGTGTCTCTGGCAATTTATTAGTAATAAACATTTCAGTTTGTAATATATTGTGTATTTCTAATGCTTACTGTTAATTTATATTAGTCTTGGGTAATGGAAAACCGTTTAAGTTCAGGTGCTCAAATGCGCGCTGTTTTCAGGCTAAAGTGTACATGATAATTATTCCTGTCCTCCAAACAAGTATGAAGCCGTGAGGGTGAAATGTTTAGTACCTGAATTTGATGAATTATGCTGACAAATTGTTAGGTTGTATCTCGTGATGCTTAAAAGGAACATTGATTTGCCAAATTCTAAAGACGTGTCCCCCTGGCTGGCATGGATGTGTTCAGACGTCATGCCAGTTTAAATTATTTCTGTTTAAAAGTGGAAATTTTGGTCTGAAGGGTGGTTCGATCACCAAAATCATTAGGGTTCAAACTCCCAAGACTGCAGATACAGTACAAATATTGGCACCATCTGGCTTCTTGTTCAGTTCTTTAGACTATAGTACTGACTGAAAAGCATTAAGTTCTCCTTCGGAGCAAGAAGTGAAGAGGTGAAAACATTTTGGCCTCAGGGTTGTTGAATGTAAGGACTACCAAGATAAGTAGTCATCTGTGGGCCATACATGCATTTTTAACTTTGGTACAGTTTAAAGTCAGGAAGAGAAATTAGTATCCTAACTGGTTCCTCTGCCCTGGGTTATATTCAGGGGTTTCAGCTTTTGGTGATCATGTACAGTCAGGCCCAGAAATATTTGGACAGTGACAAGTTTTATTTTAGCTGTTTACCTAAACATATTCAAGATAGTTATATAATCAATATGCAGACTCTCAGCTTTAATTTGAGGGTATTCACATCCAAATTGGAGGAAGGGTTTAGGAATTACAGCTCTTTAATATGTAGCCGCCTGTTTTTCAAGGGACCAAAGGTAATTGGACGATTGACTCAAAAGCTATTTCATGGGCTATTCCCTCGTTAATCCATTTTCAGTTAAGCTGGTAAAAGGTCTAGAGTTGATTCCAGGTGTTGTATTTGCTGTGAACCCACAACATGCGGTCAAAGGAGCTCTCGATGGAAGTGAAACAGACCATCCATAGGCTGAAAAAAGAAATCCATCAGAGAGATAGGGGAAATGTTAGGAGTGGCAAAATCAACAGTTTGGTACATCCTGTGAAAAAAAAGCGCACTGGTGAGCTCAGGAACTCAAGAAGGCCTGGACGTCCACGGAAGACAACAGTGGCGGATGATCGCAGGATCCTTTCCATGGTAAAGTAAAGCCCCTTCACAACATTCACCAAGTGAAGAACACTTTCCAGGAAGTAGGTGTATCAGTATCTAAGTCTACCATAAAGAGAAGACTTCACGACAGCAAATACACAGGTTCACCACAAAGTGCAAACCATTAATCAAAAATAGAAAGGCCAGATTAGACTTTGCCAAAAGACATCTAAAGAAGCCAGCCCAGTTCTTGAACAGCATTCTTTGGACAGATGAAACAAAGATCAACCTGTACCAGAATGATAGGAAGAAGAAAGTATGGAGAAGGCTCATGATCCAAAGCACACCACATCTTCTGTAAAACATGGTGGAGGAAGTGTGATGGCATGGGCATGCATGGCTTCCAGCGGCACTGGGTCACTAGTGTTTATTGATGATGTGACAGAAGGCAGAAACAGCTGGATGAATTCTGAAATGTATAGGGATTAGGCCTGTAACAATTATTGCATAATTGTCTAATTGTCAATTCTTTTAAATAATCGCAGTTGCTTTGGTAAACGGCAACCGTATGACTGGTAATTGTTAATTTTGTTAAGATATGCTAAAATGTAATTATATAAGTGATTATTGATCAGACTATATATTTTTTATTTTTATTTCAATTGTTAGTTGTTGGCACTTGATCCTAAACAAGTTCATAGCAACAAAAATGAGAAGGGGGATACAGTTATAAAAACTGTTTTATGATAAAGAGGCGTAGTTCACTTCGTAGGCTGTGTATTTGTGTTATTACATTATCTGGGTCACAAAACTGTGATATATAACCAAAAGATGTATCCTGGAATTCATTCAAAACTTTAATTTGTTGAAAAAAAGTAATAAATAAATTAATATTTTTTAATTTGACTATAAGAGACAATTATATTGTTTATCACAATTATTTCTGAGACAATTAATTGTACAGCAAAATTTGGAATTGTTACAGCTAAAAAACATTTTATATATGGTACAGTTCTTTTGTCCAATTACTTTTGAGCCCTTGAAATGAGGAGACTTTGTATAAAGATGGTTGCAATTCCTAAACGTTTCATAGGATATTTTTGTATAGTATGTGAAAAAAGAGATAAAAAAGTCATAGTATAGTATTTTTTAAAAAGGGATAAAAAGGTCATACTATATGATGTCGCTAAAAGTCAAAAAGAAGTCATGTAGTATATCCAAAATAGTCATATTATAGTATGTTGAAAAAAGTGATAAAAGTAATAGTATAGAATGTTGAAAATTCTCATAGTATAGCATGTTGAAAAAAGTCATAGTATATGTTGAAAAAAGTCATAGTATAGTATGTCAAAAATTCTCATAGTTTAGCATGTTGAAAAAAGAGATAAAAAAGTCATAGTATAGTACATCAACAGAAGTTATAGTATAGTATGTCGAAAAAAAGTGATAAGAAGTAATAGTATAGTATGTTGAAAAAAGTCAGTATAGTATGTCAATAAAAGAAATAATAGTAAATTGACTGTATTTATATAGCGCTTTTCTACGCTTAACGACCACTCAAAGCGCTTTAACATAGTACAGGAACCATTCACCAGTCACACACTGTGGCTGAGGCTGCCTGGGCAAGATGCCACCTGCTCATCAGATAAACATTCACACACATGTTGGCGCAGCATCATGAGCAATTTGGGGTTCAGTGTCTTGCCCAAGGACACTTCGACATGGGACTGCAGGGTTAGGGATCGAACCACCAACCTTCCGATTGGTAGGCGACCGCTCTATCACCGCTCAGGTCACAGCCGCACCATTCAGGATTTGAACCACGTTTTCGTCATTCGTCTCTTTCACTTAGTATATCGGACCTCAAAACTTCCTCGAAAGTATAAGATTCAAACACTCAACCTTCTGTCTTCCAATCATCATCTAAGCTATCTGACCTGATAGAAAGTTTACGTTTTCGTAAAAAAAATCATATTATAGTATGTCGAAAAAAATCATGGTTTAGTATGTCGAAAAAAGTGAAAAATAAGTCATAATATAGTATGTCCAAAAAAGTCACAGTATAGTATGTCCCAGAAAGTGATAAAAAAGTCAAAGTATAGTTAGTCAAAAAAAGTCATAGTATAGTATGTCGGAAAAAGTGATTAAAAAGTCATAATATAGTATGTTGAAAATGTCTAGTATAGTATGACGAAAAAAGTGATAAAAAGTCATACTCTAGTATGTCGAAAAAAGTGATAAAAAGTCATAGTATAGTATGTCAAAAATAGTAGTAGTATAGTATGTCGAAAAAAGTCATTAACTAATAGTATATTATGTCGAAAAAGTAATAAAAAAGTCATAGTGTAGCATGTCGAAAAAAGAGATTAAAAAGTCATAGTATAGTATGTTGAAAAAAGTGATGAGAGAGACTGACAGAAATGCAACATTTCACTACATCTGTTTGTAATCTCCGTTATTGTAATATAGGTCTTGTAAGGAATTGGAGCATTCAGGATTAGAACACCCAACCTTCTGTCTTCAAATCGTTCTCTTATCAACCGAAACTACCTGACTTGACACGCAAGTTTATGTTTTCGTCCGTTGCCTCTTTCACTTAGTATATTGGACCTCAAGACTCCATGAAACATATATGATTCAAGCACTCAACCTTCTGTCTTCCAATCAGCCTCTTATCAATCTAAGCTATCTGACCTGACAGAAGAGATCATGATTTTGGCATATTTGTCTCTTTCACTTAGTATATTGGACCTCAAAACTTCCTCAAACATATAAGATTTGACACTCAACCTTCTGTCTTCCAATCATTCTCTTATCAATATGAGCTATCTGACAGAAGAGTGTATGATTTTGGTCACCTAAGCTATCTGACCTGACAGAGATCACCTGACTATGACTATAAAAAAGTCATAGTGTAGTATGTGGAAAAATCATGGTATAGTATGTCAAAAAAAGTGATAAAAAGTCATAATATAAATTAGTATGTCCAAATAAGTCACAGTATAGTATGTCCCAGAAAGTGATAAAAAAGTCAAAGTATAGTATGTCAAAAAAAGTCATTAAAACTAATAGCACTGTATATTATGTTGAAAAAAGTAATTCAAACTAATAGTATAGTATAGTGATAAAAAAGTAATAGTATAGCATGTTGAAAATAGTGATAAAAAGGTCATAGTATCATATGTCGAAAAAAGTGATAAAATAGTCATAGTATAGCATGTTGAAGAAGGTGATGAGAGAGACTGACAGAAAGGTAACTTTTCACTTCATCTATTTGTAATCTCCTTTACTGTAATGTATGTCTTGAAAGTAATTGCACCATTCAGGATTTGAACACTCCACTCTCTGCCTTCCAATCATTCTCTTATCACCTTAAGCTACCTGACCTGACACGCAGGTTTATGTTTTTGTCATTTGCGACTTTCACTTAGTATATTGGAGCTCAAAACTTCCTCAAACATATAAGATTTGAACATTCAACCTTCTGTCTTCCGATCATAATTTAATCACTCTAAGCTATCTGACCTGACAAAAAGTTTATGTTTTCATAAAAAAGTCATAGTATAGTATGTCGAAAAAGACATGCTATAGTATGTTGAAAAAAGTGATAAATAAGTCATAATATAGTATGTCCAAAACAATTACAGTATAGTATGTCCCAGAAAGTGATAAAAAAGTCAAAGTATAATAAGTCAAGAAAAGTAATAGTATAGTATGTTGAAAAAAGTCATAGTATAGCATGTCGAAAAAAGTGATGAGAGAGACTGACAGAGGGGACACTTTTCGCTACATCTATTTGTAATTTTCATTACTGTAATGTAGGTCTTGAAAGTCATTACTCCATTCAGAATTAGAAAACTGAACCTTCTGTCTTGCAAGCATTCTCTCATCACCCTAAGCTGTTGATGTTTTTGTCATTTGCCTCTTTCACTAGGCATATTGGCCCTCAAAACTTAATGAAACATATAATATTCAAACACTCAACCTTCTGTCTTCCAATCACTCTCTTATGACTCTAAGCTATCTGACCTGACAGAAGAGTTCAAGATTTTGGCATATTCGTTTCTTTCACTTAGTATATCAGACCTCAAAACTTCCTCAAACATATAACATTTGAACATTCAACCTTGTGGCTTCCAATCATTCGCTTAGCACCTAAGTTATCTGACCTGAAAGAAAGTTTACATTTTCGTAAAAAAGTCATAGTATAGTATGTGGAAAAAGTCATGGTATAGTATGTCAAAAAAAGTGATAAGTCATAACATAGTATGTCCAAAAAGTCACAGTATAGTATATCCCAGAAACTGATAAAAAAGTCAAAGTATAGTTAGTCAAAAAAAGTCATAGTATAGCATGTCAAAAAAAGTGATTAAAAAGTCACAGTATAGCATATTGAAAATAGTCATAGCATAGCATGTCGAAAAAAGTGATAAAAAGTCATAGTTTAGTATGTGGAAAAAAATGATAAAAAGTCATAGTTTAGTATGTGGAAAAAAGTGATAAAAAGGTCATAGTATAATATGTCGAAAAAAGTAATAAAAAGTCATAATATATAATGCCAAAGAAAGTCTGGAAGAACATGCAAACTCCACACAAAAAGGACAAGCCTTGACTGGGTAATGAACCAAAGGTCACTGTCTGCACTGCCTACTTGTTGGTGTAGTGGAAACATTTGCTAACCACTGAGCCACCATGTCAACAAACAAAGAATGTTCAAAAAATAAATGAAACTATCAACACATACTTTTGAATGCAGGACTTGTAGTTTTTGTACTCTGCAGCTCAAGTACTACACACTCCTGTCCAACCTGCCATCCCAGTCCGTCTAGTTATTTGGCTAAAGTCACAGCTCGGTTCACTTCAGCACGCACACACTGGCGTGCAGCCAGCCAACAGGAAGCTCCTTATATGGTTGTCAGGACGTCCTGTAGCGGCAGGAAACACCTTATTTGGGCTGAAGCTGTGTTGTTCTTCCTGTAAAGAGCTGGGCGGTGACAAAGTCTGATCCCATTGGCTGTTTAACACACTCTCTCACACACACACACACACACACACACACACACACACACACACACACAGGATTAACTGCTGACACAAATGACAGAGTAGTACAGAGGGAGTGTGTGTGCAGAATGCATCTTTAAACCTCTGACTTTGACATCCATTTTTTTCCCAGAAAACTAAATTGTTTCATTTTCCACAGCAGCATGTTTTTTAAATTTCTCTCTCTCTCTCTCTCTCTCTCTCTCTCTCTCTCTCTCTCTCTCTCTCTCTCTCTCTCTCTCTCTCTCTCTCTCTCTCTCTCTCTCTCTCTCTCTCTCTCTCTCTCTCTCTCTCTCTCTCTCTCTCTCTCTCTCTCTCTCTCTCTCTCTCTCTCTCTCTCTCTCTCTCTCTCTCTCTCTCTCTCTCTATCTATATATATATATATATATATATATATATATATATATATATATATATATATATATATATATATAGAAAAAAAATTCTGGAGGGGATTTTTTTTTTTTTTTGTACTTTTTATGTCTGGTTTGATCTGATAGTTCCTGATTTAAATCAACAGTCTGTTCAGCTGCTTGTATTAAACATTTCACATAATTTGTGTATCAGTATTAAACTTGAACTGGCACTGGTAAATCAAGCCAACAGCTTTCAACTGTATCATACGGTCTTCATCAGATGGAGATGGAGTTACCGCACATAAATGATGAAATAATATTGAAAAGTTCTCTAAAATACCACGGCAAACAAATGAACTACATCTGCTGATGAAAACCATGTGTTACAATCGTAAGCTCCACAACTCAACACTAATCAGTCTGAAATAAAAGCACCAACAGTATTTTGACATTTTATTCTTGTCACTCTTTGCTTTAAAGAGGAAACACGTTCAGTATAAAATCAAACAATGATCTGCATGTAAACATACAAACGTCCCAGAACCTACTCAGTAGGTAAATACTAGATGTAAACATTATGCACACTACAAAAGTACTCATATATACAGTCATATATCAATGACAGTGTCTATACATTCAGGGAATTTGAAGTCTCTTAAACTCAGCAGTTTTCCCTATGAAGTTTGGTCCTGAGAGTTTTTTGTAAACTCAGTTTGTATTCTCTGCTGAAGGTTTAAGTTCATGTCCAACACATCATTTTTAACTCAACATCTCACAGACGCATGATGACCTTTGACCTCGTAACCACTGGATGAACGCAAAAATGAAATGCACAGTTTGAGGTCTGTGGACGGTCAGACATGTCAGTTTTTCGTTAAAGGCAGAGTTTAAGTCTGAGGTCAAAGGTCACGATGGGGCAGGTGGACTCCCTTTCTGTCAGCAGATGTTGGAGCCATGGGGGGAGGGGAGCTCCGACTGAGGACTTCCCATCGGAGAGGAGCAAGAGGAGGAATAGAGGTGCGGGGACATTGAGGAGGCACAGGCGTGTGACAGTGATGATGAGGAGGTGAAGCAGGAGGAGAAGGAGGAGGTGGAGAAGATTGAGGCAGCGGGGGAGGGGGAACTGTGAGCGGGGGAGGAGTAGGAGGAGCAGGGGGAGGAGGTGGGAGTAGGCGTGGTGATGGGGATGGGAGCAGAGGAGGAGGAATTCCTGTCAATCTTGCGTTCCCGCTGCCTCTGGTGGATCTTGGCGTGCCTCTTGCGCTCGTCGCTGCGGGCGAACTTGCGTCCGCACTCGGTGCAGGCGAAGGGCTTCTCGCCAGTGTGCGTGCGGATGTGCGTCGTCAGGTGGTCGCTGCGGCTGAAGCTGCGCATGCAGATGCGGCACTGGAACGGCCTCTGGCCTGTGTGCACACGCACGTGACGCGTCAGCTCGTCGGAGCGGGAGAAGCGGCGGTCGCAGCCGTCGGCGGGGCAGACGTACGGGCGTTCATGTGGCGGCGTCTTGCACGGCCGGCTTGTGGGGGACTTCCTGATCCGGCTGGGTTTAGTGGGCTGGACCTGGAAGGCTGGGCATTGAGATTGTGTCTGGATCTGCGAGGAGAAGGCTTTGATGGTGGAGAGCGGCGTGAGCGGGTTCAGGTTCTGCGACAGCAACGGCTTCTGGTCCTGGATCAGGCCGAGCTCGCCGTCCTGCTGCTGCGACAGGAGGTAGTCTGGGAGCATCGGCACCACGAGGGAGGACGGCTGGAAGCCAAGCCTGGAGGTAGGGTAGGCAGGAGGGGGGCCTTGCGGCTGGAAGGCAAGGGGCTGGGAGTCAGTAGGGGGGAGGTGGAGGTCAGAGCTGAGGTCAGAAGTGTACGTCGGCGTCGCAGAGAAGACTGACGTGACGTCACCGGAGCCACAGCTGATCTGGACGGAGCTTAAGCTCGGCTGGGACAGCGATGATGACGATGATGATGATGATGATGATGATGATGATGATGATGATGGTGGTGATGAAGAGGAAGGGATGCTGCAGGCGGGGGGAGGAGCCCCAACGCTGACCAACCCCGTGAACAGACTGAGGAGAGGCTCCGCCCACAGGCTGCTACTGCTGGAGGAGGGCTCGAAGGTGAAGCGACCACTGTAGGCCAGAGGGGGGAGGCGGGGGGTGAGTGGGGGCAGACTCTGCAGGTCCAGGTCCTTCAGAGAGTCTGAGACAGAAACAGAGAAGAAGAACTGCAGGTCAGGGACAAATCACTGCAACAGGAAACAACTAATTAGCTGCTGGACAACACCTGAGAGAGAAGTTTGCTCTGCTCTGATTGGCTGCTCTGATTCTTACTGACACAAATATTTGAACCTGACATCTAATTAAGTCTCAACTTCAGATTTTATAATTTTGTATGTATTATTTGTGTCCCCTTCAATAATTGCTATTATAAAAGTAGGCTATGTTTATTGCCACCACCCCCCCCCCCACCCCTCATCACCTCAATTTACGCCCATGGTTTTAGCCTACTTTGCAGTCATTGAGGGGGGAAACTTAAATCAACCTCATTATCTTAATTAATCATGACTTCACCAGCACAATAATAGACAGGACTTCACTTTTACACTGCTGGATTCATGATTAAAAGTGATATTTTAATCATTAAAGTGACTTATTTGGGTATATTTTACTTGCACATGAAACGTTTAAGGGTGTGTAGTCTACTTAATGAGTTGTATTCCCCTTTGACGACACTTCTCTCCTCCTCTAAACATCCTACTAAACAGCCCACCACCACCTGCACCTCCACTACTGCCCGCTCCTCACCTCCGTACTCCCCGAGCTCCCCGCTCAGCAGCTCGGCTCCCTCCGCTGCCGACGCGGCCAGCAGCGAGCCTCCGGCCGCGGCGTTCCGCAGCAGCATCTGCAGCTCCTCCAGATTCGAGTAGTAACCGTCCAGCGGAGAGAGAGGCGGCAGGAGGCCGGCCAGAGGGTCGGACATCTGCATAGCAGACAGGAGCAGCTCTGCTTTGGTCGCTGCCATCTTTCTGGACGAGGAAGTGAGAAGCAGCGTGCCGTTCCTGCGTGGGGGAGACCGAGCTTGTCTCCGCTCCTGTAGCCGGCGGAGAGGCGCTCTGACCAGGCTGACGCTGCACTGCTGAGGGCGTTGGAAGCCTGGGTCGTCAGCTCCGGGGTCCCGCGTAGAAAAGATATTTTAAAAGATTATTTTCGGATCTTTGTGATGAGTCATCAGGAAGCGTAAATAGCATAAGCCTAAATGTTTGTTTCCGGTTGGTGTTTTAATGTGTTGCTGGTGACAACTTGAACTTGAGTCTGTCAGTTTCTTCAATGAGGATTCCCGGCTTTATAAAGACTCCTGCGTGACGTACATCCCTAAATATGGCACGGAGGAAGCCCATATTTGGTCATAGCGGTGAGCGTGCAGACCGGGGTGCACACGGACGCTCCGCTGAGTCTGAGCTCGTTGTGCTACGGGTTTTGGAGCGTGAAAGAGCCGGTAGAGTCCAGACTTCAATCTGGGTCGGTGGCTGTTGTCTTTAGTCGGATTGCAGCCTGTAGACGGCGCATATGGAGCACAGCCAGCCGCCATGGCCGGAAACCCGGAGACATGTTACAGCTCGGATCAGTTTTTTTAAGGCTCTACGTCACATGGAGCTCGTCCAGCGGCGTCATCATTTCCTCGAGCCTTATTTGGGTGTCTTCCTGTCCGCCTGCTTATCTGAGAGCGGTTGGAGGCCCCATAGTGGAGGCTCGTTCCGTCCTGCAGTTCAACTCCTGCAAAACACATAAATTAATAACATGCAGCTGCACTGCACATTTAACACACAAAAAAAACATTTTAAGTAGGCCTATAGGCCTATAGGCTATCAAAAGTACCCTACTACAAGTAGGAAAGCAATAAAAGTGCACAAGTATTAATACTTAGTAAGAATTTATGATATAAAAGTATAACAGTCACAGGGGACATTTGTTTGCTTTGTGTACTTTTACTTTTGATACTTTACGTAGCCTACAATTTCCTGATTATAGCCTACTTACATCATTTTATGTAGGCTATGTACAATTTTCAATGCTTTTGTAACAAAGTATTTTTTACAGCGTAGTATTTCTTTCTTTTACTTGCAACAGAGTAGGCTATAATTGACATGCAGTGAACGTGGGGCTTAAACATTACGTCCTGTCTTATTTATAGTTTTGCATTTCATTATCAAACATCTCGTCTGCAGGTTTGAACCATAGACTGTTGGTTTGAACTTCTGATTTGATACCGTGTTGAAAAATACAGCAGCTTGTTGTTACACTATTTTCTTTTCAGACACCAGTATGTGAAGGGGTTTGAGAACAGGAAACAGTTTTAATCTGTGTTACATATTTTTTCTAACAACTTTGTTTGTAACAATCTATAAAAACAGGTAAGATTGCATTTAGTGCAGTAAAATTGAGCAGCAACATCGCCCCCTGCTGGATGATAAATACAGACCTAGAAGTAATTCAGAAATCTAAACATTTTTTTTTTGCTTTGATTAGTGACTACACTACATTTATTTCTGTTTACGTTACAATTTGTTCACTTTGCATTTAGTCTACTGTACATGTCCCACAAATCTATATGATTCTATTTTATATATGAATATGTTAATTGTATATAGGCTTATATATTAAATAGCCTATGTTGTATTTGTTTTCTATATTTTAACTTCTGCACTATGTTTAAGATTCTCATTTTTACTTGCATGATTTTCTTTTTATAGTCTACATATTTATGAGCATGCTTCTCTGTAATTGTTGTGCATATTTTCTCTGCTCAAGAATGTGTCCCAGATTGTTTTCTCGTTAATGAATGAATGCCAAGTGGTATAAATGTTGATACGTTCACTGACATCCTACACTCACTCACTCAAACTATCTGAGTCATCAGTTAAACTCACATAAAAACGTTGGGCTCAACAATGACGAGCGCTGTAATCACGGTGGTTAAAATAATTTAAAAAAATGTTTGAACAACTGCATAAAAACGTTATTTTCCAGACAAGTACGGTGGTGTTTCGGTAAAAAGAAAAGCTGGAGGATGCGGGAATCGATCCCGCTACCTCTCGCTTCCCGTCTACTTTGCTAAAGTAAGTGAAGCCCACATTAGCCAATCGCGTTTCTCCCCTGTGGCTTACTTTTCAGCGTTCGGTTTTCACGCTGAAAAGTCTTTGTAGCGACCGGGTACTGGCCAGTCGCGTTGGTGTTTTCATGGTTTTCATCCATTTATCAATCATAAGGTAAGATAGGCTTTTTTTTAGACGTGATGTACCACTATCTGACACATTTTCTGCTACATCCCTAGGTGTTGCCATTGCAGATAGCTTGCAAACGGTAATGTTATTGTTCGATAGCATTAGCAGCCAGTATCGCTAAATCCATTCATCTGAATGATGACAGTTTGAAGACGTTTGTGTATCAGACACATTTGGCTCAATTAGATGTCAACTAATGGATGAACATCAGCTTATTTTTGCTATTTTCTCGTTTTGATGTGATAATGTACCGTTTCTGGGTAGTAATGTTGATATGTTGCCAACGTTAGCATCACTATGATCCGTTAGCTTGCCAAGCCTACGTCCATCTGTTTTGATGAGGTAGTTAGCTAGGTGCTATTGAAAAATCGTGCACTAAACTATGACAGCATATAATCGATTTACATGTCTGTGTATAGCTTTCATTTAATAGGGAGGCCCCTGCATCACCTGCTGATTTGCCGTCCACGTCACGTGATGGAGGACAACATCCTGCCACTGCCCCTTCAGTCAGTGCTGCCTGACACCTCTGAGGCTGCACTGGAGAGGGAAAACAATCTGTCCAACGAGGCTCAGGTAAGACACTTTAACGGCTATTTCAATCCAATCTCAATGACATTTTATTTCCCATTTATTACTATTAATAAATCGATTCATTAGGGAGCAGTTATTGGACCGGATGGGGTCGCTGGGTGGGACAAGGTCCAGGATCTCGCTGCTTACCTGGTGGGTCTCCATGAGGCGTCTTACCTCACTGAGCTGCAGGTGACCCAGGTCATCCAGCTGTGGACAGCTCTCCCTGAAGGCGATAAGGAGCGGGTCAACTACCAGCCTCGTCATCAGCAGCGACTGACAAGTGGCCGTTTTAAGGCTCCCAAGCGGTCTGGAGTCACGCCGGGTGTGGAGAGTGTTAAGCGCTGCTTGATAGACATCCTGGGGGGCCAGCTCGGTGGCCCAGCACCAGCCGCTTGGTTGAGGCCATGTGCATAAGGCTGTGCACTTTATACAAGACAACCACCAAGAAGGCTGGAGTTTCCACCCCAAGATGGTCTGTAATTCTCAGCAACTACCACCACATCCGGGACTTAGTGCTTAACAGTCCAAGGGTTATGGCGGAGACAATGATCCAGCTCTTTGTGCTTAATCAGCGGACACTCATTCAATGGTAGGTCAGGCACATCATTTACCTCAAATTGTCTGAATAGTTCTCTAATGAATACATATCTAACACAAATGATCTTCTCTCAGGTTTCAACAGCGGCAGAAGAGCCAGGAGATGAGTGTCCTTTCTCAGGGAATGGCTCCAACCAACCCGATTCCTGTGGCACCTGACCAGCTTCCACCACCGAAGGAACGACTGCAGCTCCTTCATTCAGCATCAGGCCCAAGGCATGAATTTGTCCTCCCTCCAAATCTGGAAGGGCAGGCTCCTGTTTTGCGGCCAGGCTGACGGCCAGCTGCTGCCACCAGGGAGCGCCCGATCGCACCTGCCCCCACCGCACCAGACATTGCACAGCCCATGTCAGCTCCTGGGATGTTGCCTAGGGTAGGGACTTTCATCCTCAACCCAGACAAGACTGTGTCATGCGTACCGGCACCTTCTGGTGCCTCAACTTCCAGTGCAGGCCCAGCTCCACTTGTTCCTGCACCTGCTACTCCTGTGTCCCGGTACACGCAGAGGAACAGGCGCCAGCGTGCCCTTGAGGAGGAGAGTGGAGTCCACAAGAGGAAATATGCGAGAGGGGTCACCTACAATACCTGTAGCCATTGCGGGCAGCCCAAAACAAAGGAGTTTGGGCATAGTCGTCATGGCAGTGCCACCTTCTGCTCACGTGCCTCAAATGGCATATCTCTTGAAGAGTGGTTGGCAGAACAGAGAGCAGCAAAATAAGTTTTTAAACTATGTTTTGCTTGTATATTGTGTGCTTGCGTGTAGTTCCCTGTATGTATATAGTTTTTCTGAAGTGTGTGAGTGATAATATATATATATATATATATATATATATATATATATATATATATATATATATATATATATAATTTTTTTTTTTTTTTTTTTTTTATATATATATATCTTAAAGCCAAAGCAATGTTCTTCATAAACACAAAATAATAAGTATTAATCAACAATGACATGAAATAGCTATGGCACACTTTATTATTATAGATAGATAAATATAAACATTACTAGTCATTGGGGGGCATATATCTTAAAGCTAAAGCAATGTTCTTAATAATACACAAAGTGCTGTACATAGCGCATTAGCCACAGGGTAATACAATACAATGAAATAAATAAACTTACAGATCAGTGATTTAAGCTAAAACGACATCAAGAGACAAACAGTTGATTACAAAAAAGCAGGGTAAGACAATTAAAATGTATGTACAATTTTCAATGCTTTTGTAACAAAGTATTTTTTACAGCGTAGTATTTCTTTCTTTTACTTGCAACAGAGTAGGCTATAATTGACATGCAGTGAACGTGGGGCTTAAACATTACGTCCTGTCTTATTTATAGTTTTGCATTTCATTATCAAACATCTCGTCTGCAGGTTTGAACCATAGACTGTTGGTTTGAACTTCTGATTTGATACCGTGTTGAAAAATACAGCAGCTTGTTGTTACACTATTTTCTTTTCAGACACCAGTATGTGAAGGGGTTTGAGAACAGGAAACAGTTTTAATCTGTGTTACATATTTTTTCTAACAACTTTGTTTCTAACAATCTATAAAAACAGGTAAGATTGCATTTAGTGCAGTAAAATTGAGCAGCAACATCGCCCCCTGCTGGATGATAAATACAGACCTAGAAGTAATTCAGAAATCTAAACATGTTTTTTTTGCTTTGATTAGTGACTACACTACATTTATTTCTGTTTACGTTACAATTTGTTCACTTTGCATTTAGCCTACTGTACATGTCCCACAAATCTATATGATTCTATTTTATATATATGAATGTTAATTTTATATAGGCCTACATATTGAATAGCCTATGTTGTATTTTTTTCTATATTTTAACTTCTGCACTATGTTTAAGATTCTCATTTTTACTTTCTTTCTATAGTCTACATATTTATGAGCATGCTTCTCTGTAATTGTTGTGCACTTTTTTCTCTGCTCAAGAATGTTTCCCAGATTGTTTTCTTGTTCACTGACATCCTACACTCACTCAAAGTATCTGAGTCATCAGTTAAACTCACATAAAAACATCGGGCTCAACAATGACGAGTGCTATAATCACGGTGGTTAAAATAATTTAAAAAAAAATGTTTGAACAACTGCATAAAAACGTTATTTTAAGTACACTTGGTAGTACACTAACCCTTGCTATGCGCAGCGAGCGCTCTACCATTTGAGCTAATCCCCCGATCTCTACATTGGGGGGGCATACTCATATTTATAATAAAGGTCAATCGAAGTTACGTGACATACAAGAGATAAAAGTATGCCGTGTTCTATTTACTTCGGAACTCTGTTTTAACGAGGTCGTAAACGCCCCCTGACCTCGGATTTACGAGCTCGGAACTCGGACAACCTCGCAGAAGCCAGAGTTCAAAATCCAACATGGCTGCCCCCTGTATCAACAGTTGTGAAAAGCTGCAGTAACATAAAGTTATAAGTATTCCACTGGGAACCACACACCGACCTGTCGCTCTGTCCTCGTAACATCTGTTTGCTGACAGTGACAGTGGCTGAAATCCAGGGAGGGCGGGGGATGGTTGTTTTACTGGAAAAAATGGAAGTAAAAAAATAGCAACGACGTCGGTGAGTCGACTTCACCGAAACAGCTCACTGAGATCACTGGCACACCGAAAGGCTGACACACTACTGACGTTGTTTGTCTGGAATACTTGAAGATGATCATGTGTAGGCTATAGCTAGCAGGGGCAAGGGCAGGGGGGTCCGGTGAATGAATCTACAACACACAGCAACATGATCCACGCAAGTAGCGCGCTCATTGGAACTGACGGCCAAGATAACTTATGCCACAGCCGGCCAAATTGAAAAAAGGAAAGCCACTGACCTACCTTACAGGTTCCAGACAAGGCGAGTGGAGGGTCCGAGTTTTAAACTGATTAGGTGTAATGTTTTCATAACCCAATATGTACTTCTAGCTTTGGTTGCTCAAGGCAGTAGGCCTAGGCTACAGGTTGTTTGTTTTAGGTGGAAGTCCTGCCTTCCACCTGTTAACGTCTTTTTTATTGTGCGATTTTGAATAGAGTACCGAAACGGCAGTTTCACAGGATCTAAACAAACTTTCGAAGTGGTAGGCCTAGACATGTGGCATCATTTCTAGCTACCTTGTAGGCTACATTGTGTTTTAATAACGTGTTTTACATGCTAGGCAGTAGCTTAGCCACAGATATAAAAATATAGGCTAACGTCATAGAACCCTTGCAAAATTATTTTAAATAGATTTTAGCTGTAGTATCTTTACTCGTTGATGCCCGGAACATGTCCGTTATTTTGGCGCATTTCGCTGAGCTCCTCCATAATTTTTTTTTTTCCTCAGCACCACCTTTCCCTTTTCTTTTTTGGCTTTCCATCATTAGACTCACACACGTCTGTTAACGTCATCATTCAAGTCACTTCCTGTTGGAATTAGAGGTGGGAAACTCGGGCTAGATTTTGCCAGAGCCATAGAGATATCACTCTGGATTTTGCTAACCGAGTTTCCCAGTTGGTGACGCGTTGTTGACAACTGACGTTTGATGTAGGCAACTTTGGTTCACTGAACATATAATGACAATAAACTCTTTATTGTGGACAAACGCCTCTGCCAAGAAACATACACAGACATAACATGTTTCAAATTATTCATAAATAGGCCCATGTATAAAACAAACACCTTATCCGTGTCCTTTCCCGTCCATTGTCCTGCAGATAACACAAACAAACACCTGTCCATGTGCTGTTTGTATGCTCGCATAAGAAAACCGCAACAAATCTTTTGTTTTTGTGGCCTCCATGTTTTCACACACCTGATGCTCTAGGCTACGGCCAACAGTTGGTGGCAGTCATGCAACAAGTTGTTATGCTAAACGCCAATATAACAGAAGAAGAAGAACAAGCATCCCAACCATGTGAACGCTGGCAGTCGGAAAAACAACGTAATCACGGGGGCGGTCCCTGTTATTCCCAGGTGGCATGAACACAGCATATGCCATGTGGGGAGGGGCCGCTCACTGATCCCCCTATATTTCTGAAAATCCTAGACATGGTTGTGACTTGCTTTCTGATTACCCTGTGTTTGTATGGAAATAAGAGTCTGCTGCGGCCCGCCGTACGGGTTGAGCAGAGGCTGCACAGTTTGACCAGCGGGCAGCAGCCGCACACCAGGCCGCCGGATGGTGTTGCTAAGAACTTGCAATGTAGGCCTATAACTATTATGAGACCGGCCCTCACGGCCTCGAAACACTACCAGCCCACCGGGAAAAGTCTTGACTCTCCCGATTGCCACTCCACTACTGGGATGAAGTAATTGGGGGACCGTGTTTAAACAACAGCAAAAAATATAGCCTATAGCTTGGTGATGTAGGCTACTAGTTTTATACAGTCTATGGCTACCAGCTGCCTCCTAGCCAGGCATTTAATCCCAAGCAGTCCAAGAGCGCTCAAGAGCAACTGCCCGGCGAAGCCACTGCAGCCAACTTCAACTGGCAGGTTGCAGGCCTTCCATCCATTCTGTTGTCTCTCGAAGATATGGGCCTGACATCTCTGTAGCTTACGCTCATGTGTCTTTTTCATCCTCTCTTCCCAGGGTAGGCCTACTGTAAGCTTGATAAGAACCACCTGCCTGGTACCTCTAGAACCAGAGGACAATATGGGGTCTGAAGGTAGTGGTCAGGGCCGAGTGGGACTCATTTTCAGCCCTGGAGTTTCATGCCTCACAACTGACTATATTAAAATAATGTAATTAAAAGCTTAGTATATATATATATATATATATATATATAAGTCTGTAATAGCGCACTCTTCTCTACAGCCTTGCATTTACAGTTGTAAATTATCATTTATAGTTCAGTGCAAATACAGTAAGTGTTGCTTCACAATGTGTTTTTGTCTTACAATTTTTATTTTTTATTGTCTATGATGTTATGTGTATTTATTATTGCATTGCCACATTTTCAAGTGACTTGTAAGGACCTCAGGAAGAATAGCACCTGCAATGCAGGAGCTAATGAGGATCCTAAATAAACAAACTGCATTAAAAACCGACATCATTATGTAAAGGATATTACCACGTGAGCTCAGGAACACTTCGGAAAACTATTGTCAGTTAACACAGTTCGTCGCTGCATCTACAAATGCAAGTTAAAACTCTACCATGCAAAGCAAAAGCCTAATATTAACAACACCCACAAACGCCTTCCGGCTTCTCTGGGCCCGAGCTCATCTGAGATGGACGGACTCAAAGTGGAAAAGTGTGCTGTGATCTTACGAGTCCACATTTCAAATTGTTTTGGAAATCATGGACGTCATGTCCTCCGGGCCAAAGAGGAAAAGGACCATCCAGATTGTTATCAGTGCAAAGTTCATTCGACCTGATGCAATTTGCTTATCGACCTTTTAGAGGAGCGGAGGATGCTACAACTACTCTACTGACCTTTTCTTACAAGCATCTAGAGGGTACGAAAACCCATGCTAGACTATTATTTGCTGACTTCACCTCAGCTTTTAATACAATCCAGCCTCCCGTTTTATCCATTAAATTATTTTCAAATTTTAATTTTGATGTTCGCATTGTGAAGTGGCTTATGGACTTTTTAACATACAGGCCCCAGTCAGTTAGGGCAAAAGGTATTCATCTCAAAAGAAGCTAGCATCCACAGAATCACCACAAGGGTGTGTGTCCCCGTTATTGTATATTTTGTATACAAACGACTGTAGGAGTCACCACACCAACAGTCATCTCTTGAAATTTGCAGACGACACGGTTATAGTAAGTCTGCTCCAGGATGCAGAGGTCGATCACGGGCCAGTAGTGACAGATTTTGTGGGGTGGTGTGACAGCCATTTCCTCAAGTTAAATGTTCAAAAACCTAAGGACATGGTTATTGACTTTAGAAAAACCCCACATCCACCTCTCCCTACCACTATCAAGGGCACAGTGGGGGAGATGGTTGAGTCCTATAGATACTTGGGAACAGTGATTGATAAAAACTTGACCCATGACCTCAATGTATCCAAAATCTGCAAAAAAAAGGCCTGCAGAGATTGTATTTCCTGCACAGACTAAACTCTTTTAATGTGGACAAGACTCTGATGGTTTTATTCTACAGATCATATATTAAGTCCATTTTAACTTTTTGTTTGATTTCATTCTATGGGAACCTTACAGTTCAAAACAAAAGTCGTCTGTCCAAAATTGTTACAAAGGCCAGCAAGATAATCGGCATGCAGCAGCTCTCTCTAACAAAGATCTTCGACAGACAAGTTTTGCAGAAGGCACAGCCAATCTTGTCAAGCTCTGACCACCCACTCTTGGAGGAATCCATTCCTCTTCCCTCTGGTCAGAGATATAGGCTCCCTAGAGCAAAAACAAACCGGTACACATTTTATTTTGTTCCTTGTGTAATTAAAGCTGTTAACTTGCACAACTGTACACAAAGTGATGGAATTGTTTTCAATCAATTTGTTGGTTGTGTGCTGCTAGGATGTTTGATGTTTTGTGCCATGTTTATTGTGTTGTTGTTTTTGTTGTTTGTTGTACCTCCAACTGCAAATCAAATTTCCCCTCGAGGGACAACAAAGAACTCTGAACTCTGAACTTGCATATCTGTGAAGGCACCATTAATGCTAAAAGGTACATACAGGTTTTGGAGTAACATAGCACATCCAAGCAACATCTTTTTCTCAGGGACGTCCCTGCTTATTTCAGCAAGACAATGCCAAGCCACATTCTGCACGTGTTACAACAGTGCGGCTTCGTAGTAAAAGAGTTCAGGTACTAGACTGGCCTGCCTGCAGTCCAGACCTGTCTCCCATTGAAAATGTGTGGCGCATTATGAAGCGCAAAATACGACAACGGAGACCCCGGACTGTTGAGCAACTGAAGTCGTAACTTAAGCAAGAATGTGAAATAATTCCACCTACAAAGCTTCAACAATTAGTGTTCTCAGTTCCCAAAACGCTTATTGAGTGTTGTTAAAAGGAAAGGTGATGTAAAACAGTGGTAAACATGCCCCTTTCCCAGCTTTTTTGGAACGTGTTGCAGGCATAAAATTCAAAATGAGTGAATATTTGCAAAAAAACAATAAAAAGTTTGAACATTAAATATATTGTCTTTGTAGTGTATTCAGTTGAATATAGGTTGAAAATGATTTGCAAATAATTGTATTCTGTTTTTATTTATGTTTTACACAATGTCCCAACTTCATTGGAATTGGGGTTTGTATATTTACTATCCTAATTTTGATGATAAAAGGCATAATGGGTAGTACTAGTAACATTATGGGCATAGAAAGTGATTATATTGTAACTAATCTGATCATGTTTGCTTATTCACACACTGTGGTATAACAGCTTAGATGTGCCTTCCACACTGACAGCAGCTATCCCATGCAAACTACTGGGTCCTGGCTCTGACACTAAATCAAATGTTAAAAATTGTCAGCCCAAATCTACACTTTTTACAAAGCTTTCTGATGAAGTCAAGTCAGTTTGATTCAGTAGGGCCAAATCATCTGGCATCATTGAATATCTCAGGGCATTTCATTATATAGAGCAGGTATACACCATACTATTAATTACTATTAATTCTATTTCAATTATAATATTCACACAATGAGCAATTCATACCTGCCCACTCTGGAGTAATGAGCTCATGGCTGGCGCTTGGTACTGACTCTTCATTGTTCATTCTTCACTGTTAGCAGCAAACTGGACCAGTGGCTGCTGCTGAGGAGCTACAAGAAAACGTTTGATCCAATGCTTGAAGTGGGAAAAAAAAGGTGCTGGTACTCTCTTACAAATCATTATGACATTTGAGATTTGTACAGTGAAAAACAAAACTTGGAGATATTGCTGGTGTGTGTGTGTGATTCTCTTGACAGCTTTAGTCCTTTAGCTTTAGGGACTCGAGTCACATGACTTGACTCGAGTTAGACTCGAGTCGCAAATTTTAGGACTTGAGAGTTGCTTGATAAACATTTATAAAAGACTCGACATGACTTTGACTTGATATTCGTGACTTGAGACTTGACTTAGACTTGAGTCAAATGACTTGAAATGACTTGACTTTCTGTTTAATAAATATATATATTTTTCCCCTCTGATATTGAGGAGGAGTTAACTTTATGATTGCGCGGGAACCTGTTGATATGATGACGCGGGACGCGGTGGCAGACCTGCAGTAAACGAGACTGGCTACGTCATGGATCCCTCTGCACCGAAAATAATAAAGTTTGGCTATAAGGATTACACATCTGACCAGGCAAAGAAGAAACAAACTGTCTGCAGTACAACAATGACCGACGTCAACCACCACCACGTCGAATTTCATCAGACACAGAGATTCGGGTTCCAGTCCCCATATTCAGCTGAACCACTATTTGGACGTTTGTGATGGACAGAACTCCCTTCAGTTTTGGGCCATTAATAACCACACCCTCCCCTCTTTGTTCAAGAGCAAATAAAACTAGGCACACACATACATACATATTACACACAACACAAACTGCACTCTCTCTCTCTTTCTCTCACACACACACGCAGATGTAAGTATGTGAATAAAGCTAGGCACACATACACATCCAATACACTCTGCACTCTCACGCACATGCACATACACTCACCAATATTAATAACTTTTCATTCACTCTCTCTCACACACGCACACATTCACTCACAAATACACTGACAAATATTAACATATGCTATCCATTCCATGTGATACATAAACTCAGTCAATCTCTCCAAATTACACAAAGGTGGTGGGATTCAGCTACTCTTAAACTCTTTAAGAGAAGGAAAGGTTAAAGGATCCCAGGTGAAAAAGAAATCTATTAAAAATATACTTTAATAAAGTGTACTAAGTATATTTTCTACATTTTGTACTTTTTTCGTCAAATCCAAGTATAGTTAAGTGTATTCAATTATTTAACTTCAACTTAACATATATTTGACTACACTTCAAGTGTAAATAGTATGCTAAAATGGAACAACTTTTTTCAAACTTCAAGTGCACTAAAATATACTAATGAAAATCTAGATTCATAAGGAATTAAGCACACTTACAGTACAATTGCATTATATCGCCATTCTAATGGAAATACACTTAAAAAGGCATTGCAGCTCAACTTATAGTTGTGTTTAAGTACATTTTGTATATATTATCATACTTGTTACTATAAACTATGTTAATTTAGTATGCCTCTAATATTTCAAGTGATCTATAAATGCACTTCCTAACTATATTTAGTGCTTTTAAAGTGTCCCACTATGACAATGTATTTGAAGTGAAGTTCAATAACAACCTAAACATCATAGACACATACTTTCAGTGCAATGTTATTAGTGTTAGCAAGAAATGAATTGTGTTTGAAGTATACTTCATCTGTACTTTTACCCCCATTTTGTTATACTTAAGCATAAATGTTGCTATTATACTACAAGTATATTATAATACAATTAATTTCAAGTACATTACAACAAAAGATTACAAATTGCATTTCAGAAAAGGATCTTTATTACTCACACAAAAGTAACACACAAAATATCCAACTCATTTGAATTAAATGTAATCAAAGCCTGTCTGTCATGGAATATTGCGCAAAAATCAGTGCAAATACCATAGGACACGTGTATATATACCCCAAGCCATATACAACACAAAAGTCCAACATTACAAACTGGGGCAAACAAATCTGGAGCAGTAGTAAAGCCATTTCGAACCCCGTTTTACGCTTCCAGCTCACTTCTACCCAGTTTGAGCATTACCTGCTGAGTAAAGTTGAAAGTGTTTTTAATGCACATGGGGTAGTCCAGGTGCAGGGCGTAGATCAACCCGAAACGGCTGTGTGTGTGAAACGAAAGGACACAAAAGGCCTGAGGCAGGTTGGCCAGTTCATCCATTACCACAGACCCTTTCAAGATGATCCCTACACTGAATGGGTTGAGCTGGGTATTTTCTCAACCCAGGCAGAGAATTCCCACTGGAGTTTAACTGTACGAGTCCTTGTCAGTTACATCCTAATGTGAAAGAAACGTAGTGACAAGGAGAAAACATAAACATGCCAGTTAGACAATGGTGTTTTATACACCAAAAAGAGCCTGTGACTGTTTATAATGAAAAGCGTTGTACAATATAAACTGCACTGATAGTCTACTAAAGGATGATACCAGTTTAGATTTTTTTTTTTTTTTTAATCAAATGCCATATTTGGATCTGTACAGTATATTGCAACACTTTGTCCCAAATATGGAGTTTACCCACTTCCAGTCACAGTCATGCTGAAACGATGTAGAAAACTGCTCCCAGAAACTTTGTTGCTATGCAACAATTTTGTGAATCATATGACTCAGTACATTTCACCTTAATTGCTTTTTGTAAACTTTACTGTCACCAGTTGAAACTAACATTAAGTTAGTTGATCAATTGAGCAACCAGAATCTAACATGTGCACTCAGAACTCCCATTTCAGTTAAAGACCGAGAACATTTTCACAACTTCCAACTGGTGACAGTAAAGTAAAAAAACAAAGTGGGCAATGTAAAAGGATTCATACAACTTTAGTTATGGTGAGCAATTTTCTAAATCTTTTCAATAGAACTGGGACTGAAAGTGGGTAAGCTATCTTTGTTTGGCAATAAATAGAGACTTAACAGAGGCCCTTAAGTAGACACTGATCGCTGATCAAATCATTCTGAAAATTAGTAGCACTGTTCATTAATGGCTTAAAATGAGACAAATGAGATGAAACAATGTTTATGTACAAATGGACAAAAGGGGAGGAAAATGGAGAGGACAGAAAAGAAGGGAGGGGAGATTTGATGGGAAGAAAAGGATAGAGCAGAGAAGAAACAAAAGACATAAAAAGAAAAGCGATGAACAGAGAGAGGAAAGAGAGGTAGTAGACTAATGTAGCTAATCAAACCCACCTTTGTCTGACGTAAAGCTCAGCCAAAAGCTCGCTGGGCAGGCCTTTCTTTTTTCCTAAAGGAGGTCCATCAGCCTTGGAGAGAAACGGTCAAGTTCAAAGAAATTCTCTTGCAGACTTTTCCCCACCACTCTGGCGAACTCCTAACAAACCTGAAACAAAACATAACAAAAACAAGCCTTTGAGAGGAGGCATAGCTATATAAATCAGTGATTGATAGCTCACTGCGTAGAGCTGCGGACTCGGGTGTTAGATATTATTCTACTTGGGCGGCCCGCCCAAGTAGAATAATACTGAAACAGTTGAACTGGTTATGAACTGGTTAAAACGACGGTTTAGGCAATTTAGCTTACATTAGCTAAGCCAGCAAACAGGTGGCTAACGTTGATGTCCGCCGAACTTGTTAAAACAACGTTTTTGACTAACGTTACTCACAAAAAGGCCCTCCAGTGAGAAAAGTAATTTAGCTAGCTAGCTAACGGATGGCTAAATTAATGTCCATTGACGTCAAACTGATTCACTTCGAATCCTCACAAACAGCCCCAACTGAAAATTTTTTTTTAAACTGTAGCTAGCTAACGTTAGCAGGTGAAAAAAGGGTGCCGACCTAGTTAAAAAATAGCTTCCCACTACTCACCAACATCCCCTTGAATCCACACACAAACACGGAAACATGAAGTTGTCTGACTCCTCAGCAGCTAGCGATAGCTAAACAATGGACAACGGGAGGGCGAGATCATTACTTAACGTTACTTACCGTCTCTGGCGAGTGTTCGCAGCAACTGGTCTGTCCGGCGGGCGGCGGCAAAGTGACAGCTTCTCAGCCAAAAGCGGATTGCGGCAAAGTAACGGCTTTCACGTTCCCATCGTGCATTGCATTAAACAGTGGAGCGTTGTCACAGTGGCTCATGAGTAGGCCTACAGTTAGTAGCATAGACTGTGGTTAGTAGCTAGTAGTTGGTGTTTTTAGACATACGGAAACAACAAAAAAATGTGATTTCTCAGAAATTAAATTGAAATTTATGGAAACAACGGCCCTAACATAACCATACTTTTAGTAATATCATTTATTTATCCACAAACCTGTGCGTTTGTGTTAAATAAAAAATAACTTACTACTTAGCCTAATATCGCTGTTGTTACGTAAAACTCTAATGGGAGAAATAGCCTACTTTCAGATCTTGCGGCTTCATAGCAACTTATGTAGCCTAGGTAAAGAGATGGTCAGAATTGCCACTCTAAGTATTTCAAATTTAATACACTTCTATACAAAAATAAACTTCTATACAATTTAAAATACATTAACAACAAAGTACACTTTCAAAAAGTACATTTAAAAAATAATTTGATTACTGCTAAATTAGTATACTTACTTTTTGGACTCTGAAGTTGAACTTAAAGCAGCCATATTATGCTCATTTTCAGGTTCATATTGTATTTTAAGGTTGTACCAGAATAGGTTTACATGGTTTAATTTTCAAAAAACACCATATCTTTGTTGTACTGCAGTGCTCTCTCTCACTGCTGCAGATCCTCTTTTCAGCTGGTCTCTGTTTTAGCTACAGAGTGAGACCTCTTTTCTTCTTCTTCTTCTGTACTATCTTTGATTGCACTGCACATGCCCAGTAGCTCAAATGTAGATCATGTCAGCTAGCTAGCTCCATAGACAGTAAAAGAAAGGCTGTTTCTACAACTTCGGTCAGTTTCAAGGCAGGATTAGCTGGGAGACTTCTAAATGAGGGCGCACATGTAAGTAGTTCTTTTGTAGATTATGGTGAACTTGTGTGTGTTGTAGCAGTGCTTTGCTATTGAGAACGAGGTAGCATGCTAGCGTTAGCATGCTAGCGTTAGCATTAGCGTTAGCATGCTAACGCTACGAGCTAATGGTTGCGGTTAGCCTGCTCGTTTTGGCTTGTGACGTCACAAGCCGTGCCGATTTTGAACAGCTCACCTAGAGACTGAAGGCAGGACACATTCAGAAACCGTATCTCACTCTAAACAGCATGGATGGATTTTTTTCAAAGTTTGTATGTGTGTGGAAGCACCAGAGAGACAACATAACACCCCAAATCCCAGAAAAAGTGATTTTTTCATAATATGGGCACTTTAATTACATCTATTTTGAAGTATACTTTTAAAAAGTACATATTAAATACTCTTTAAATAAAGCACAACAAGTAGAAGCATACTTGTTTTATCCTTCATGTACTTTATTCATATTTCTAATACACTAAAGTATACTACTTTTTTACCTGGGATGTGTTCATGTCCCATAAAGTGAGGCATGTTTGTAGAATATTATTTGACTAGAAACCATTATACTTGAATTGTTTGAATGAATTTCATGATTTGATGTCATGTTTGAGGCATATTGAACAAATATGTATGTTGACTTATTGTTGGCCTAATATCAGTTTTAGGCTGTACTTTTATCTGTATACATTTAAACTGTTCAGCTGTATATGGCTTGGATACAATGCCTTTTGAATACTGAGTAGGAAATGCAAATACAACTCCAGCAGTTCATAACCACTGTCTTTAGCTTGTTTAAAAATGTAAACTTTTGTATGACTTGACTTGCTTGACCAAAGCTATGACTTGACTTGACTTGCTTGAGACTTGAAGGTTAAGACTTGAGACCTTGTACTTGTGACCATTCCATGTGTGACTTACTCCCATCTCTGTTAGTCTCCTCTCTGTCTGGCCAGCAAGTGACGGGATGCTGCTACATGTTTTGCAGCCCAGTTTGTTATCTTTAAAAACGAGCCAGCTGTTCGTGGAGCAAAAATACATCATTTGGTCCCTTGACCAACAGTCAGGCCATTCATGTGTTTCATTACTCACACTATTGTTGACGTCAGTGTCATTGACTAAGTAGTAAGTACCTTAAGTAACGTTAAGGTTGGTAGCTGCAGACTCCTCATTAACGCTAGCTGTTCTGCTCACATCAACGTTAACGTTAGTTTGAAGCTCATGAACCGTACCTGATGTTTCTGGCTGGACTTGGACCTCTGTTGACGTGTCTGGCTCTGGCACACGCGTTCTTTTAGTACCTTTCTGAAACCAGGCTAACATAACGACTTACAAACTCGACACACTTCTTTTTAGTTTCTAGGTTTTCAGCAGTGAAAAATCTTTTACGGTCAGGCTGCAGGCATCAGACAACTTTTCTGAACTGAGGTAAGTCACGTAGTGCCCTCTGGGTAGTATAGTTTATGTAACGTTAGGGTCAATCTCTCTGACACTGACGCTTTCTCTGTCAGTGGTAGAGTACCGGCTACATGCAAGAAGTAGTGGTACGCAAGAAAAAGTGCAGGTACGCTTAAGAGTAAAATGTAGAAGTGCCGGTACTGCGTACCGGTGAGTACTGGCCCACTTCGAGCACTGGTTTGATCAAAAAAATCAACGGTGGTTTGCAGGGCACGTTGTATTATGTTTTGCACAACCACTAGCATCCTGCACTGCTCCTAACTAGCTTAGCTTACCTGTCTCATTGTCCTCATCTTTATTTACGTTTCACTCTCGCTGGTTTTAATGAAAAAGTGACTCAGTTTAGCACATCTGGCCGCATCACTTTCTGGAGCTTTTCTTTTTTAATTGTCGTGTTTTCAGCACCGTTTTTGCACTTTCAATAATTTGTTTTTATAGCTTGTTTTTGCTCACGGTGGCATCCTCCAACAAGCACCACTGACTGAAGTGTCAAGGACGGTTTGTGTGCAGAGCCAAGAGGCAAAGTGCAGTGCAGGAACGTTCCAGAATTGGTTGCTCCTTGTAAGGTCAGTGGCAATGAGGTCAAAGTTGAAATAATTTGTACTTTGAGCTCAGCGCTCTGTGGCAATACCGACCGGTGCACAACACCAAGGGTAGAGCTAGACCTAGTTGGGTGGCACCGCTCTCCCCATAGGAAAACAATGGAATGGCAAGCACAGAACAGTTTTACCGCGGATCATGTGTAGATGGCTTTCAGGTCCACCCGCATCACCCCTTTGCTCCTTAGCTATGCTGCTGCTATACTCTCCCCTGACCTGAGAAAGTGGATAAAACGAGGGCAATTAGAAAATTGTTTTGTCTTCTTTCTTGCCTGCTCCACACCAGCAGCCAACTGTGTCAGAATCTGGTCCTGTCGCGGTTTGATGGAATAGGCAGGATATCTTACACAGACCACAACAGAAACTTGATCCAGTGTCCTTCCATGCTCCAAATGTGCTGCCAGGTCAGTGCCCTCTCTTTCACGCTTTTCCACTTAGTCCAGCTGCCCTACTTGTTCATGGCTATATTGACATGTCTGCTTTCCACCTCTGCATTGCAGACATCCCCCTGCACCATGCCACGGCGTTCCTTCAGTTTAGCCCTGTTCCAACTTGCCCTGGTGGAGCACCACAGTCCTAGCCTGCCCTGGGCTACTGACCCGGCAATGTCAGCATGATGGCTGACCACTTACAACCTGTTCTGACCTCAGTATCTGCCATGGCGCACTCTTGCATCTTTGCTTTCTCTCAGCATCATGGCCTGGCATGTTTTTATTGCTTTGCACTCCTTGACCACCGTTGTTACTGACAGTTGCAGCTTGCTGCCTTTGCTGTACAGGCCAATGGAGCAGAAGCTTCTCAGGAAACCCAGCCATCTCCTCAGGTAGGTGTTCATCTTCCTCTCCAGACCCTCAACAGTGGAGACGGGTACCTCATAAATGAGCAGCGCCCAAAGCAGTCTGGGAAGCAATCCGTGTTTGTATCCACAGGCCTTATTACTTTCCAGGTAGGCCACTCTTCTCCAGAGCTGTCATCCAGCTTTCAGCTTGAATGAGCATCTTCTTCACACTACTTTTGTTTTTGATGTCAGCCCTGTACCACTTCACTGGTTTCTCTTGGTCTGTTGGGATGATATCCTCCCCTGATCTTAAAGCGAAAGCGATCCTGGACTCACCCCCTCTTCAGTATTAGGCTTCTGGATTTCGCAGGTTTGAACTCCATCCTTGCCCAATCAGTGAGCTCGATCAAGTCCTCCAAAATACATCTCCCTTCAGGTACTGCTGATACTGATCATGATGTTCTCCATGAATGCCCTGATGGGCACCTGTTGGATGCCACGTACTGCACCCTGACATAACTTCTCTGCTGACTTGACGAGAAGGTTCATTGCTGTGGAAAATATAATCACTGAGAACTTGTCAAAGTAGTACTGGAATTGCCCTGGGACATGGTAGGTCTTCAATGTTAATTCCACTAGCTTGTGGGCTATTGTTCCATAGGCATTGGTTAGATTAAGCCACTGTACTGTCAGGTCACCATGGTTCCTCTTCCCGTTCTCAATGATGTTAGAGATTACACTCAAGAGAGCCAGGTACCCCCCCGAAATCCACCTTTCTGAACTAAAGTGTCTATGTACTCGTCCAAAATTAAAGTGTTCAGCCTTTTTGCCAGAATCCCAAAGAAGATTTTGCCTTTCACATTGAGGAGCGAGATAGTTCACAATTGTTTGATTTTCTGTGGAGTTTTCCTCTCCTCCAGCAAACAACTAACCATTAGCAAGGAAGTTCTTCCTCCATGCCACCCTTAGTAACTTTCAGAGTCTTCTCCTCGCAATACCTGTACACCTTGTACTGAATGTCATTTGACTCTGGTGCTGATTTCCCTCTAGCCTTTCTAAAAAAGTAGTTGACTTCCTGCCAGCTTGGTTCTGTTTACAGCATGTAAACGTAGTCATTGATACGTTTCTAACAATCAACTAAAGTTTTAAGCTGACAATAATTAGAGAGCTACTGTGATGAAGATCTGGTAAAGTCTATAAAGATCTAGGTAAACTCAAAGAACACCATCCTGACAATAACAAATGTATTAATACAACAACCCCAAAATAACTCTTTTTTTATTGAAAATATAATTTGGATTAATCAGTTTGTTACACAATTGCCTAATAATGGAAAATTGTTCAGTGTGTGTGTGTGTGTGTGTGTGTGTGTTTGTGAGTGTTCACCTGCTTTATAAAGCCCATGACAGAGTCCTGCAGCAGAAATAGAACAAAGCTGAGATGTCTCGGCATTTGGCAGCAGGCTGCAAGAATACCAGCCGGGCTGCATTTAGACTGTGAGCACAAACACACCCATACACACACACACACACAGGAATGCTGCTGGAACTTTCCGGTGGGGGGTTTGTGCATATATAAACAGCAAGGGCAGCAGGACATCAGACAGACAGTCAGACAGACTCCAGCCTGAAGCTACTGATCTGAAACTTTCACCTAGTCAGGATGTTGTGTCCCAGCGTCTTCCAGCCGTCCCCCGTCAACATGAGGCCTTTCATGGACCTGCACTGGCCTGTCCGCAGCCTGTGGCCCGAGACCCGGCCACTCTTCTACCACATCGAACAGGAGATGATCCGCCACATGCAGGAGATGAGGCAGAGCATGGAGTACATGGAGAGGCTGCACCAGAAGATCTTCGAGGAGATCGACCAGACCTCATCCTTGACAGGGGTCTTCAAGCCCATCGCCTTCCAGGAACTGGGGAGGGACGGCAGCAGCTTCGCCCTCAGCCTGGACACGAAGGAGTTCGCCCCGGAGGAGCTGTCAGTCAAACAGGTGGGCAGGAAGCTGAGGGTGAGCGGCAGGACGGAGAAGAAGCAGGAGGACGAGAAGGGCTCGTACTCTTACAAGTGTCAGGAGTTCAGGCAGGAGTTCGACCTGCCGGATGGCGTCGAACCCGAGACCGTCACCTGTTCTCTGGTGGGGGGGCGGCTGCAGATCCAGGCCCCCCGGGAGAGAGCAGTGCATGATGGGAAGGAGAGGGTCGTTCCCATCAGCGTCACCTCTGTCCCGGCCATCACATCCTCCAGCAGCAGTGACTCCTCCTCAGAAAGCAACCCTGCTGAGAAAAAATGAACTGAAAACACACAGTGAACCATCTCATCTATCTTTGTAGTTTCAGTGTGGTTTTATTGTGTATAATATTAGAGGGAACATGGATCTGATATTCTTTACCTGCACTTTGATTTTTAGAAATTAACTGTTTATAATAAACTTGTTTCATGTTTTATTTATCTTTGTCACACTTTTTGGTTTCCTGCCCGACTCTTTTTTCTCTTGATGGCAAAATATGAAAAACATTCTATTTGTCTTATGTTTTAATTATTGACAATGTAGTATATTTTTTCAAACATTACTATCCTCTATTATTGCTCTGAAAGCTTATTTCAATAACTTAATTAAAAAAAAAAGTAGGGTGAGTAACATCTGTTCAGCACTAGCCTACACCAATGTTTATTATATGCACTGTCCCTGTTCAATGAAACAATACATGTTTATCACTGATCTCATAAATATGACAAAGAAAAGTAAATTGTGACTTTTGTCATTTTGACAAACAATAATTAACTTTATCTTCACTTTGCAAATTTATTCTTTTTCTACTAAGAAATTTGTCCTCATAAAAATGTCACTTCATTCTCATATTACTTTTATTCTAATAAAATTAAGATTTATGTTGATTTTATTATAACCTTTTCAGATTAAATTGACACTTTATTCTCATAGTATCATGACTTTTCTCACAATATTGACCTTTTTTTTACCTGCTTAAGTGTGAACTTTGGCTTCATAATACCTTTTTCTCATACTGTAAATGTATTCTTTCAGTATCTTTTTTTATTCCAATAGCACAACTGTTCTCACATTTAAACAGCCACAGTAAATATAACATAACTAAAAATATACTGATGTTGACCTGCTGACCCATTAAACAAACCTTTAACAGCTTCAGAAAAATAATAACTAATTCAGCTGTCTACTGTTAATCCCTATATTAAAAGACCTGTCACTCAATCCAGACTGACAGCAGCAGCCAATCCTGTGGTTTGAATGTTGATGGTGGGCGGGGGTCATACTGTAGCTAAACCTGTAGTTCTTGGACTAAAACATACAAAGCAGCAGTATACCCCTTTAATCTTGACCATCAGGGATGTGCCGAGATTTTTCTAACATTTTAAAAGAACTAGTTTCTGACAGACTTGATGGAGGTGATGACAATAAACACAGGACACCATTTTTTTTTTCCTTTCTTTGTAAAATAATTCTCAATAAACTTAATTTATTCACAAACTGCTTTTCAAATTTCCATGTTGTCATTGTTCTTTTTTTTAATCACATACAATAAAAAACATTTCTAAAAGACAAGAGATGTCCGAGTCTCTCCGCTAACTTTGTACACGAGTGCTCCTCCATTTACAGCTCCTCCTCCGTCCCGAAGCTTCTTTTATTTTTTCAAAACACGGATGCGTTCATCGCTGACACATTGTCACGCTCAGACATCAGATTAGAAATATTAAGAAAAAACAGCAGAAAATAATGAACAGAGGGACTAAAAATTTAACAGCTACAGTACACATTTCCTTTTCTTCTCCGTTAGTCTTTTCCTTTTTTTTCTTTTTAATGTTTTTTGATTTACAGAATAATAGAATATGTTCAGTTAAGGCTTATGTTGGGTGTTATGGAGTGATCAACAAAAACAAAGCAGGCGGGAGTGCGGAGAGGGGTGTTATTTTGTGTCTTACACTGTGTGTATATGATACAGGGACATTTTGTTTGTATGTGTGTTACAGGGACTTTTGTTTGTATATGTGTGCTAGAGGGACATTGTTTCTGGACAAATTTCTGTTTTTAAAATGTAATCTTTCATTCTCAATTGTTTTGTAAATTTGGGTGAACTTAGCCTTACATTTTTTTTTCCAACAAGTTAGTTCTAGTAGACAGCACGTGGAGCTAACATGTTAGCTTATAGCAAACTTCAACCTTACCTTAAAAGAGTAGTTCAACATTTGATAAATAGTCTTATTCTCTTCCTCTGTGAGAGATGTTCAGATGAGAATATTGATCTCATGTCTGTGTGCTCAGTACAGACCTAGAGTCAGGATGTGGTTAGCCAAGCTTATTAAGACTGGAAGCAAGAGGAAACCAAAGATACCAAAAATACACCCAGCCCTGTTTTAAGTTTACACAGGGCGAACTGAAGCCGCTATCTATGCTCTCATCAATCAAACCAGATTCCATTGACAAAAACATTGATTTTACCTCGCAAAACACAGGAGTTGCTGGTCTACTTTGTTTGTTAGTTTTGTTAGTTCCTAACCCTTTAAAACACCAAAGTCACGCAATAACACAAACAAACAAACTAACTAACTAACCGATCAAGGCAGCGGTAGACCAGCAACTCCCTTGTTCGGAGGTAAAATTGCTGTTTTTGTCAATGGAGTCTGGTGGCTTTGACAAGAGCATAGAATGTTTAGCACATAAACAGTTGACTGATATCCACCTGAACATTACACTATCAAGAAAATGTAAAAGTATTTCTCAAAATGTTGAACAGTTCCTTTAAAGTGCAAGAGGATGTTTTTCAGTTAAAAAATAATTTTTTTTACCCCCTCAACAATGTGACAGATGAAATCTGACAGACAGAGAAACAATCACAAAACTGAAACTCTCTGAATGAAAACAACTCGCTAACACAAAAACAATCTTTTACAAAGTGAATTTGCTGCTGTTGAGTTTAAACAAACTAAAATTTAACAGTAAAGTTGCCACAATTATAAATGACGATAATCCATCACAGTCAACATACAAATACCTTTACGTTTTAGTCACTTTAATCGTAACTCTGTCCTATTTATGGTGCATTCAGGGACATTTCAACATGCTCTGAGTCGTCTGCTGCACTGAAATGACCCAACACACATTTTCTTTTTCAAACATGATGTTCTTGTTAACTTGTTGATTGTCTTCTGGGTCTGAGTCTCTAACAACGTCGCTCTTAGATGCTTTTTCTGCAGCTTCCCATCAACTCTTGGACGTGAGAGTGTCTTTGAATGCATCACCAAAGAGATTTCCAACTGTATTACCACAAAGTCAAAAAAAAAACACGGGCTGTGATGGATTATCTCACTACAGGTCGATCAATCTGAAACGTAACGGAGGATTTGAAGTGACCAGCAGGAATGTGAAGTATGATTCTCGGTAGAAAAGCTAAAAACATGTGAAACAGGCCGTGTGGTCCTTTATGCAGCGGTGCAGCTTGACGCTCAGTGAAACGATGTAAAAGGTTCGGAGACCTTAAACGTAGAGCTTTTGTTCTTGGTTCCAAGCAAAAGTTGGAGAAAATAGAAAACATAACCTGCAAGCATTTTTCAGACGACTTTCCTGACATTACATCCATACCTGGTGGTTCTGTGCATCTTAAGCATCAAGATTAAATCCAGATAGAGAATAAAAGCAACCGGAATTTGATTTCTGTAAATGAATTATATGGGGTATTGAAAACTGTCAAGTACTGAAGGTTAGCATTGAATGTTTGCCCAGATTCATAATCCTGTTGACTTATTATAAATGTACTTGTGTTTAGACAAAATGTAACATCTTTGACAGTTTCTGTTCAATGAAAGAAGTTGTTATTTTGTAGAAAAACATGTTTATATTTCTACAAGTAAATCATATAATTTATGTAAAGGGACGCTGATACAATAACAGAAGCTGAGGTATCAGCACTAAACATTTCAAACAATCCTCATGCAGAAACAGAACCGATTCAGCCCGCATTTTAACCCTGAATTGGTCATTCTATTATGGTCAACACCGAAACGCTGGAAATTCCAAATAAAAGCTCAATAATCGCAATAAAGTTTCCCTTTCTGTCTGAGTTGTAAAAGTAGTTGTGTGGATAACAGCAGAAACAGACTGAGTGAATACATTATGACTTATATACATGAAGCATGAAGAGCTGAACACATGAGACCTGTGCGGAGCAATGGGGAGACTGTAACCTCCCTCACCATAATACATAAAAAAAACAGAAACGTCATATTTCCAACATTTAAGCTTTGACTGGAGCTCTTGTAATCACCTCTTCTTCTTCTGCAGTAGTTTAATGGCACCAACTGGAGAATTAGCTCAGCCAGCTGTTTATCGTCTACATTACACGCGTTCTTTTGACCGTTTTCTGGAAATTTTGTTTAAAAAGTTTGGAAACGTGAGCACAGAAGTCGTACATGTTGGCCACTCAGAGAGGACGATTTAAATAAAACATCTTCAGACGGCCGGGTGTCTATGCGGGTAAATTATATCAGGACATAATCTGGACACAAGTCACACAACCACCAGGGGGTTCACACGCACGCACGCACGCACACACACAGGTTTGAGTGAATGAGCAGGAGTGTGTAGTGACAGGTGTATGACAGGAATGTGTGAACACTCAGGTGAACAACAGCATCAGTGGCTACCTGCCCTCAGTGAAGCCTGATGAAACGACACCACGAAACAGCAGCGAACCTGAACGCATCACCACGCTGAGGTCACATAGTGTGTGTGTGTGTGTGTGGTTTATTTGCAGTAGTGGTTTTGATACGACACCAGCGTCTGAACTATTTACTGTTATAAAGTTGTGCCAATAAAAGATGATTGACTCTGATCATTCTTAATATCATGATGAATATAACAACGCCTCGATATTAACATGTATTCGTAATGACATTGTCACAAACTAAAATGCTTTACTCAGATAAAAATATAAATCTCTATCTGAGACGTCTATTGAGGGCTGCGATAGATTTAAACTAAGATTTGTTTTGTTACTTACTTAATTACTACTTAATTACTGCTGAAAGGGACGATAGGAAATATGTCTTTTGATTTAGGTAAACTGACCTTTTAAATCCTGACTGAAGATTAAAGCAGCTCTTTGAGGTAAGAGGTCTGGTGTTGGTGTTGGACGTGGTGATGGCGTGTCAGGTTTGGCGCTGCAGTGCGGCGACGGCCTCATCAGACTGTGGTTTGTTACGGAGACTCAGCAGCTGTGTGTTGGAAGACACCAGGACGCCGCGATGCACCTGGACTGACGGAGTCCAGTCACAGAGGTGGGAAAACATCTGCATCTGGGCTTCAGGTACCTGAACAATGGGCTGTTGGTGTGTTAGCATGACGATGCATTGTTGATCATATTGGTAACTGAAGGACAGATGCAGGAGGGGTTTCCCTGTTGAATACTTTCCTCTCGTCACAGGCGACCAGAGTTACTCTCACCTTAAAAACTAACTTTCTAACAGCACAAATGTTAAAAAGCAGCCAGGAGGATTCCACAGCGTTGAGTCTTTACAGGTGGTAGTCACATCATTACTGTCGTCGTCAATCAGCTTTGTTTACCCCAGCTCATCCAATGAGAGAAGGTGTTGTTCCTGAGAGCCTTGCTGATTGGTGGCAAGGAGGCGCGGAGTGTTGAGACAATGGTGGTCCAGGAAGAAGGGAGGGGGTTCAGATCAATTCAAAACTAAATAAAAAAAACTGAAAGAGAACAGCCTTCCATTTACAAATAAGTCAGTTTTCTTCTATTAAGTTCAAGTCGAGTTCTGTACAATCCCTCTCAAACACTGCCTGCTGAGCGGCCTCACGCTCCTCGGCCTCCTCCTCGCCGTCGTCCTCGTCATCGTCCTCGGGGCACTCCTCGTCGCTCTCGCTCAGCGGCCCGATGCTGGTCCTACCCAGGCACTCGGCCGGCGAGCAGGAGCCCCGGAAGTCGCCCATGAAGGACTCCATGCCCATGCAGACGTCACCACCGCAGGCCAGCCTGCCGCCGCCGCGCTCCAGACACTGCGGGTCGATGCTGCGAGTCTACAGGAGCGACAGGAGGAAGGTCAAGAAGGGGAACACAGACGATGATTAGACATTAAGATACGTTGGAAATAACTCTGAAAACTCTATAGCTCTATATTACCAATAAATCAGCCGAGATTAACGTGCTGCAGATACATCATATGAAATCAGTGTGTGTCGACCAATAAAAAAAAATGTACTGTTGCTATGGTTACGGTACATGCAGTTTAATATAGCTAACCATTAATTTAGGGCAGCGGTTAAACTGTTAACTGAACTGTGAAGTGTGTGTGAAGTGTCCACAATATGACTTGAACAAAAACCTGACAGTCAATCAGAAACTAATGAAATGACATTAGATCAAATTTCCAAGTTTTATAATATCAATGCTAGTCGCCATGGTCGCAACGCAACATGACAGCTGAACAATTCCTTTAGTTAGTCAGTGGTTTAGTGTTTAACATGAGTGCAAGAAACGGGGGGTTTTCAGAAGTCTACAGCTGCAACTAATAGACTGTTTTCCTCATTGATTAATCCGTTGATAGTTAATCTGATCGATTCATCACAATCTCCCAGAATCAAAAGGTGACGTTTTTTTTTTTGTCCCCAAAACCCAAAGATATAAAGTTTGTATAAACATTTGAGGAACTGCAACCAGACAAAATGTGGCATTTTTGCTTCAAACATTACTTTAAATAGAAAACAGCTTATAAAAGTTGTAGATTAATGTCCTGCAGAACCTGAGTCATCTTGGTGAAGTCGAGGACGGGTCGAGCGCAGGGTCTGTCGGGGTCGCGGCGTCTCTTCAGACCTGGTTTGAGCAGCAGCAGGTCGCAGGGCTGCGAGTGGCAGCGCGGCAGCTGCGGCGGTAGACTGCGTCGCAGAGACGAGGGCGTGCTGCAGGCTGAGGAGGGTGAGGCGGGCACGGGGCCCCCCACGGTCACTCCGGCTACGGCCGAGCAGCTCGGCGGACGCGCCGCCGCGTGACTCGGCACGGGAGGCGGAGGCAGGAAGGTGGAGGCCGTCGAGTCTCTGATGAGCACAGGGGAGAGGGAGAAACGCCTCTGAGGAGGGGGAGGCGGGTGGAGGGGGGAGGGCGAGGAGGAGCAGGAGGAGGGGGATGGGAAGAAGCAGCAGCAGGCTCCTCCCCCCGCCGCCGCCTCGCTGGGGTCCCAGGGGAAGCTCCAGGGCAGCGGGGAGTCTGGAGACAGCGCCAGGCTGAAGAAGGTGGGGCTGGATGAGGAGTGCAGCGACGAGTTCAGAGAGGAGCTGGGAGCGCGGAGAGGACAGGCTCCTCCCCCCGCCGCACCTGCCCCTATAACCCCTCCTCCTGCCCCCAAGCCTCCACCTGTGACCCCTCCCCCCGCTCCCCCATGGCACTGCTGGCGACTGACAGGGGTCCAGACCCGCGAGGCGCTGGGCCGCCAGGTGTAGCGGCAGCGTGACAGGTCTTCGGGCACCGACAGTGAACGGCAGTGCCGTTTTGGGGGCGGTGGAGGAGGTGGAGGGGGCCCGGGGCCGGGAGGGGGTACCGGCGCTCCGGGGAGGCACAGCTCGGACGCTGAGGTGCTGGGCGCCAGGGGACGGTGCTGCTGCGGCTGAGAGGGGGTGCCGTCCAGGGGGTCGCCACCCTCCTGCAGGTGAGCATCTGGGGGCACCAGGGGCACGGGGCCGGGGGGGAAACTAGAGCTCAGTAACCCCCCCTGCAGGCCGGACTTGGAGGGAGGGCAGAGCTGCCAGTAGCTGCTCTCTGAGAGGACACAAACACACAGAGGTCATGATGAGATTATTGATATGCGTGCATCGTTCCGGTTTATTTCTTTTCTTCAGTATTGAGCTGCATCATGGGAAATGTAGGATCCAGTTTTTGGGGGGTTTTACCCAATTTCCAAGTTCCCCAATTTTCTAGAAGTGTATATACTTACTATTACTGGAGTTCTTTTTTTAAAATGACTATTTATTTAGAGCAAATCACAGGTAATCCTTGAATCTGAAACACTCACCAGGCATCAAGCCATCTGGGGGCCAGCACTCTGCGAGGGTTTTCGGGTCCAGCAGGGACTGAAAGAAAAAGAGACAAAGAGTTTAAACAGACTAACAATCTTATTTTACTACTAATACAATGATTAGTGATTAATGATAAAAGTGTTACTTTATAAAATGAGATTTCAGACTGAATGCAGGTGAGACTCACCAGCGAAAAGTCCCCTGGCTGAGCAGGGTCGCCTTCCAGAGTATGGTTCCTCAGGCTCTCCACAAGCAGCGTGACCACAGCATTGTGGCAGGGGACGGGGCCGAGGGGGGAGACGAGGGAGGGCTGCGGAGAGGAGAGGGGGAGAGAACGGGGAGAGAACGGGGAGGAGAGGGGAGGAGGAAGAGGAAGAGGGAGCCACACCCGTTTGTGTGTCCGTCCGTTCGGTTTGTCGCAGGAGGAGAGGGGCTGAAGTCCGAGACTCCTCCTCCTTACCACCTCAGGGCCAGGTAGCCCCGCCCACTCTCACAAGGACATTGTCAGTCAGCTGTTGCCCCTGGCAACGCACCTGGTGAGGAAGGAGAGACGCACACAAGTGTTGTAGAGTCACACATGTTAATTTAAAGAGTACAAGAGGGTGCAGACCTGAGAGCCTTTGGGAAGGGAATAAAGACTCCATACATACAAATGAAATAACAACACTAGGTATAAACTAGGCGTGAATGATATATCGACTCAATATCGTTATCGCAATATCACGTTGCGCAATATTATATCGAAAGGGGTTGCAATATTTAGTTTATATTGTGGAGCGCTGCGTCCTGTCTGTTGGCTGTGTGGCTAAGTTGTGTTTGATTTAGAGCCCGCTTGAAATGCTATAATAATCACGTTTCATTGGCCAGTTACCGTGCCACTTGCACATGTTAGTGCACGTCAGCGCACGGGTCCACTACGTGACGAACCCTATGGAGCGTACCACGTGACGTGTGTGCATATTTCGACAGAGTGACAGTGTAAGTGAAGAAATAGATAGAGACAACAAAACGGAACGAATCAGAGAAGAGAAAGAAAAGTTGTGTCCTGTTCTCTTTATTTATATATTTTATACTGTCCAACCAGTAAAAATGTCCTGTTCTGTAGACATGGTCCTTATTTATTTATTCATGTTGTACCAGTCCAATATGACTGTCAGTTGAAATAAACCTTGTGTTGTAAGAAAACTTGTTTTATTTGTTATGAATCTATTTTGATGCGTTTTCCCATAACTTTTGTAATTTTACATATGTTTAAAAATATTGAAATTAATATCTACATCGCAATATTCATAATCGATATCGCAATATCACATTTTGTAAATATCGTGCAACCCTAGTTTAAACCTATTGAAATTAATATCTACATCGCTGGACCTGGACCATGTATATAAATTGTTACACAGATAGTCAACAGAAGTGGCTATAATGTGAATTCCTGCATATTAAATGTTCATCTGCAATTTGTTGCAGTGGTCCCAGTAATATTTGTTCTTAAAGTGTGCTGAAGTAGCATCACAGGACATGGTTAAGCTACAATTAAGTCAAATAATTGAGGACTGCTTTAATTTAATTAATTCAACAATATAATCATTCTATGATTTTCAACACTTCGTTGTTCTGAATATTTTGGGGCTTTGGACAAAACAAGACTTTCCCTTTGGGCTTTAGGAAACTATGGACATTACCGTCTGTATTAATTAAATTAATCCTTCGGTCTATAAAATGTCAGAATATAGTGGAAAATCCCCAAAATGTTTATTTTTCTGGACCAACAGTCCACTTGTGTGAGGCATCCTTGAACTCAGCAGAGAGTTTTTCATTGGTGATGGTTTGCCCCGACCGCTATACTTTAGCCCGCCCCTTTTATAACTTATGAACCGTTTGACACAGACAATTGTGGACACAGGACAACATTTTCAATACACCATTTCCAATGCCGCACAATGCAAGGGGTCTGTCCATCGTCAATCCTATAGCGCCACTTCAAATATTGTTTGTGTTATACATTTTCTATGTTTATCTTTAAGGTGTCCTCGGAGCTAAATGTCAGAATTTTTGATTCTTTGTATGTGTATTCTGAGCTTTACGAATTGCTTATTTTTTGTGTTTTACAGTAATCAAATTATTAAAAAAAATAAATGACCCTCGACAAACAAATTTAAAAAAACAATATCTCCACAAGTTTTCACTTTCTTGTAACCAAACTGACCTGAACATGACCTGAACTGATTGACCTGAAATCGACCTGAACACAGCAATATTTCACAGAGCCTTCCCTCTCTGCATAACAGCCTCATGCATGTGAAAAGTACGACGCTATAACACTGAACTTGTCAACAAAAGAAGCCTATGATTGTTAAAAATTCAAAACAAAATACATAATTGAGAATTGTATTAAAAGTTCCTAAAAAATAAGGAGGTACAATTATTTCTCTGATGCAACATTCACAGGAAATAATCTGCTCTAAATTCATCTAAAATCGCTCGTTTAACACAAACGTCCTGCAGTTAAAGCGTTCACTATTTGGGTTAATTGTACAGTTTATCAGATGTCCTGTGCTGTTATTATGCTTTGAATATGAAATATTCATAGCATATGACATTTAATAAATCAGCTTACTCAATGATAGAAAAGGGGTCCCTTAAAGACCTAATCGATTCATAGAGAACTGAAAAAAGATTTTATATATATATATATATATATATATATATATATATATATATATATATATATATATAATAACAATGATGGGAAATATTCCACTCACTATTTCTGACTGAACCCCTCTTTGAAATATGATACAACATCATGTCAACACATGAACTGATGGAGTTTTGGCTCCTGGTCCAAATGAGGTCAGGGGCCACAAACAGCTAAGATCCTGATTGTACTTTCAGGGACTTTAAACTCTACAGATGTTGGTTCCAGTGTCTGGAGTTACTGGTGTTACTGGGTTGTGATTAAATAAAGGCACAGTGTTTGGTGATGACAGGCTGTCCCTGGCAGTGGAGGCCATTGTGCAGCCTGAGCAGAGCCGCCTCTCTGATGCCGGACTGGCTGAGGCCGCTGGGCATCTCCGGCTGCTGCTAGCTTGTGGCTAACATATCCCATTGTTTTCAATGAGGGATGCTAACACACCGATATAGCGGTTTCCCCGTTTGAGTGCAGAATAAATGTGGGGATGTCATTATGATTTTTTTGTGGTAAAAAATTAATAATTCACATGTCTGATGTTAATGCAGCAGGTTACATCAGCGAGCAAGCTCGCGCTGCCGTGCAGTCCACCTGAACAGTTAGCTTGCTATAAATAATATGTCATCTCGTTATTACTTTCAAGGTCGGCACAATAAATTCAGCCATTTTGCTCGCTGAAACAAATCGGCTGACTGAGGAGTGTGCCCCCGCCACAGCCTCACTGACTCCCGGGGCTCAGTCTGGTCTGCTCCGGGGTCTGCGGGGCTAACAGGGAGCTACACTGGCCGCCTGGCTGCATCCAGGGGCAGCAGCTAGCTAACGGGAGCTAACTGACCTGCCCAGCGTTAGCAGCGTTAGCGGCGGTGATTTCACAAACAAACCCAGTAAATATCAGACGGAATGTTGTCGTGTTTCGTCCCACCTCCAGCCTTTAGCTGAGAGAGGTTATTTCTGAATAAACCTGAATGCCTCACAGGCTAATTCACACCCAGAATCAGCGGCAGCTAACAATAATAATAACGGGGATGATATTAACGTCTGGCCGGCCTGTGAGCTCTCCGAGCAGCATGTGAGGAGGAAAACACGGCGGGATGCTGCGGGATGGAGCAGCCCGGAATAGCTAGCTACTAGAGAACCACCAAACAAGCGATCATTTTTCTCACTCTCAGCCGGCTGGCATGCTTACCTTATCGGGCAGCACCTCCGGGTGACGGGGTGAAGCGGCTCCGGTGGATGCAGCGGGTTGGCAGACAGCGGCGGACTCGGTGTATTGACCCAGTATTATTAAAGAGCACCGCTCCGTCTGCCGCCGCTGTCAGCACCAAACCGACCACAATGAATTAAAGTCTGGATTTAACCACACACAGCGAGCACCACAGGGTCCGGGACAAACCTAAACATCGGCGGTAATCAATGTCCAATGTATTGTAATTATTACAACATAATAATAACGAATCTGCGTGCACACGCCCGTGAGCGGTAGGCATTCATAAATAACATTTACGGTGCCAGGCAAGAGGAGGAGGGGCGGTGCTACACCTCATCACCCCGCACCAGCACCTGCCACATATTTATATTCTTTTATTTATTTTTTATCACATCCTCACTCCAACTAACAGCGGGTTATTACAATAGACATAACATAAATAAATATGATTCAGTAAGTGTCAGAAGAGAGCTGGAATGCTAAAGGATGATGGGAGTTGTAGTTTAAAGCCTGCTCAGAGCAGCTTGTTTACAGCAGCAGATCTGCGGTCTGTTTCGCCTGTCAGTCATATCGCTGTTAGCCTACTATTAAATCATCCAGATTGTTTAGGAGGCGAAACTGCGGTTAAAGGACAAACACAAACAAATGTCTCACCGTCAGATCAGACTGATGCTGTCCGGCTGCAGCAGCACACCGTGTGGACTAAGACACTCCATCCTCTGCAGAGCACTGACTAAAATAACCTCCGTCTGCTCAACTGCTACATTAAAAGGAGTTGTTCATGAAGGAGAATACATTCATGTTACATTAACCCCTTGAACAAACTGTTATTTTACTTTTAAAAGCTTTTTAAATCTAATATTGGGTATTTTATTTCATTTTGTTTTTATATCATTGTGTCTGATTGTATTTGCTTCCTGAAATGTTTAAAGCACCATGTGAAACACATGTAACGCAGCACTTTGTTTTGAAAAGTGCTGCATATTTGAAATGACAGGTCACTTACTGTATTTTCTGTATATTTTTTATGTCCTGATTTCTTCTTTTCTGGAAAAAATGTGTTGAATCAGATTTAAGAGAGAATAAAATTGATTTTGTAACATCTACTCTTAAAGTTCGCTAAAACGTTCAATCAGGTTCTAAAAAGGGATGCACATTTGTAAAAATGTGTTCAGACTCAGGTTCAAAGGCCTGGTTGTTGGCAATAAACTGTACAGTCTGTTACATTGTCTATTCACTGTAATAAATTAATGTCAAATTAATAACTTGAAATAGTCTAATTTGAATATTAAACAGCTGCTATTTGTACCTCCAAATATCCTACAGCCATGGACAGATTATGAAACATGCCACCCCTCTTGCCCAACCCTTGTACACTGTCCAATGGGGACCAATACATATTTAGGTCTGTAGAAGAAAAAAAAAAAAAACAGGTCAGCCTGCGAATTTATAACACTTTATTTACATCTTTATTAATCACATCTTTCAGCTTTGCTCTCGATATTCAAGCAGCATTAAATGACAAATTGGGAAACACAAAAAAGTAAAAGAAAACTCACAACACAAAGTGACAGCTGTTTCCCCCTCCATTAATCAAGGTTTTTGTTTTTTAGAAAAAACATGGGGAGGTAGAGAAAGGAGCTGCTCATCCAGACAGAGCATGAAGGTGACGGTGGGACAAAGACAACAGCCTGCAGAGAGGCAATAAAGTGACACCAAATGGGAGTAATACAGTTAATGTGACTTAAAGTACCAAAGAAATAGCAGCTTTTCCATCAGTGCAGGACTCAAAACTAAAACATGATGCAGGTGGGAAGTGCTCCATCTGATGCAGTTCAACAGAAATATATAAAGTGCAAAGTAAAGTACCATGCTCAGGTCAAAGTGTTCAGCTGAGAGAGGAGGGTGGTTCCTCTCAGTTCTCTTCAGGTTGCAGCACTCCTCGTGGAGGGGCGGATGTAACTCGGGATCAAGGATCAATCACATCCCTGCTGTCGTTATAGTAAATCTTCAACCATCTTAAAAAGACAAATGTACTGGAAACAAACTTTACTCCAACACATTCAGGATCAACAACATCCCATCGAGTTATCGACGATAAATCGAGGAGTTGAAACGTTGACAAGACAACTAAACCTTGTTTAGTGGAGATCCAGTGACTTTTCAGTACGGATTCCACAAGAGCTGGTCAGAGAAAACAGGAACCTGCTGGTCATCAGAGCCGAAATCTACCAGAAAACAAAAAACGGAATAAATTAATTCAACGAGTCAGATGAAATGCAAAAAAAAATGAAGACACTTGAGAGATCGAAGAGGTCCGGAACTTGTGGTTTAACAGTTTACAGAATTTCTCAGAGCTTCTATAGCTAAGAAACCGGAGACACTTTATTCCCCCAAATACGCCGTGTCAATATCTTATATTACTGCTCCGACCAGTTTCAAACTTCAGTTATTTGTAAATCTTTGAGGAGATGCCTGAACAAAAAGCTGATCGTTGGAATTATTTTTCACTGATAAGACACTACGGCTGTTTTATTATTATTGAGGTAGTTGAGCAAGTTTTATGTTGTTCTGTTTTAAGACTTTGACGGTAAACACTGAAAAGGTCATTACGTTTTGAGTTTCCTCTGATCCAGTAGTACATGTATTCAAGTACTGTACTTTAGTTCAACTACCTCAAGTTTGGACTTGAGTATTTATATTATCTGCTACCAGCTGTAACATTAAAGTGATGAACACAGGCATGCATCAATAATTATAAATACAATAATATATATTCTCCTGCATAATAAGCATTTACTTTTGGTACTGTTAAGCATATTTTGATGCTAGTACTTTTACTTCAGTAAGATTTGGAGTGCAGGACTTTTAACTCACTTTCTACAGTGTAGTATTACTATTTTTACCAAGTAAAATGTCTTAATACTTTCTCCTGTGACCTCACCTTGGCCGTTGTCGGCCTCCAGCAGGAGGCGGAGCCAGTCGGTCATGTTGTCATTAGTGGGCTGCCGATTGCTGAAGGAGTAGCTCAGGCCGGGAGGAGAGCGAAGAGTCCTGTGGTTCATCTCTGCCTCCTGACAGGACGAAAACTGCGATGAACAAGTTTCCTCCAGGTCTTTATAGAAAAAAAAATGTTGGAGCTGTGCAAAGCATCCGACATTTTCCCCTAAAAACAACTCTATAAAAAAGGTTTAGTTTGGCTTTATGACCTCAACGTTTTTTAAATCCTGCTTCAGCCCTGCTGCCCCATACTCACTAAAGCACCAAATGTGGATTAATCTGCTGCTGAAAATAGTCCAACAAATGCACTATTCCTCCCATTTGTTTGATTTTAAAAAATACAGTGACCAGCTGTTTTAGGAAATATAAAAACTAAACATTTGTGTTTTTAAAGATTAAAAAAAGATACTATGTTATTAATCTGGCTGTTGAGTCGTTACCGGAGAGAGCGGGACGTTCCAGGTTCCAGGCCCATCCAGTGACATCATGGCAGACAGAGGAGACACAAAGGAGGCTTTAGAGGCTGCTGGAGTCTCCTTCTCTCTCTGCTTGTCTCCTCCATCCTCACACAGGTCAGAGGTCATCTTCGCCAGCTGGCTTTGCCTGAAATAAGTCAATGACAAAAAAGGAGCTCAATTTACCACGAAGAGTCATAAAAAAAAAAAAAAAAAAAAAGTTTCTAACCAAAAGTTTCCCCTTAAAATACTGAACGTCAATCACAATACCCCAAACTTCTAATGATTAATTAATCCAAGAAATAAATCACAATAAATAATTAGTTGCAGCTCTAGTTCAGACAGACAGACTTTCCACCCACAGTTGCTCCACTGGGTCCTGTGTGTCAGCGGCGTCTGGCTGGTTGTCAGTCGGAGGGTCCCACAGGTGCAGTGCTCGCCTCCACAGACGAACCTGCATGTCCCAGGAGCGCCGGCTGTACTTCCTGTACTTATTGGGAGTGGACGGGTGGAGCTTAGGATCCCTCATATGTCTAAAGGAGGAGTGGTCAGATTTTAAAGAGCAGATACGACATAGTCACCGATTATTCTACGTTTCTCTTTTAATAACTGAATCATGTTTCCTTCCGCTGCATTTTATCAGCTCAGTGGGAAAGTCAAAAATGCTATTGCTAATCAATTGCTAATGCCAACTTGCCTATACCAACATGTAGGCCCGTTTGTGAACCAAAATGACGACAGAAATAATGAATCAGATCCAGACTCTGTAAAAGCTCATCAAATGGTTGTAATGTCAGCTACAGGTAGGTACTGCTGTTCTTTTTACAGACATTTTAGTCTACATTTGTTTTCATTTAGTCTCCATTAAAATGTGCAACTGTCACTGGATTACTTTGATGCTAAAAATTTTTTTTTATTTAAAAACATGATTCTCAGGCAAGTTCTGCAGCCTCTTTTTTTTCCCCCCTTATGATTTCTAAGTAGATTTATGGACGTTAATTTTGGATTTTCTCACTTCGGGACTTGCTGCAGGTAGTTCTGGTAGCCACTGGTGTTTTTGCCGTACTGAATCTGTTTCTGCCGGCGCTTCATAACTGCAGCGTTGGTCTCAGTGTTGGCTGGGTCCGGGATGCGAGGGTGACAGCGACCGAGAGGGGGCCTGCAGGGACCAGATATAGGCTCAATTACAAAAGACACCCTGTGGAGCGTTTGACCACTAGTAGCACCATGAGTAAATTATTTTTTTTCGAGTGGATTTCTTATTAGTCTGCATCTTGTGCACAAGGACGCACAGTCACATGCATGATGGTTTCACTGCTTGACATTTTGGAATGTCACAGCCACCAAATCTCAAAGAGGACGACCGCAAGCTTTGATGTCATCAACGCCCTGTGTTGGGCACTGGTTCTGGAGAGACTTTCTGCTGCTGGATTTTCTTTTAAATTATTTTAATGCTGGGAGTAACACATTAAATTCCATTCACCTCATTTGTATTAAAAAAGGTGGAAGCAGACATAAAAACCTGAACATTAAATCTAAACTATTTGCAATTTCTTTTTGTGTTTTGGTTGAGCTGCCCCTTTAATGGAACGGGAGGAGAAAGATTGTGGTACTGTCTCTGTAAAGCACCATGAAGTCCCAGAACATAATACAACCTGAATTATGAAAACATCTTTCCAAAGAAGATGTAAAAAATATCAATGTATATTATTTTATAATTATAAATTACTTGTAGCTCAGCCAACATAGAGATGACATCCTGCCATTAATGTTCTTTAATCTCACAATAAAGAGATCCTTGCCATATTCATTTCAGGATTTCACATATTCTAGTTTCAATATTTAAGATTTTTTATAAAATATTGCAACCCTGCATCTTTGACATTTGTTAATTAGTCGATGCATTAATTAAGTCAATGAAGAGCCAAAAAAAAAAAAAGGTCAATGATGGCAACAATGATTTTGATGCATTGCATCAAACACTATAGTTCTCCATAGCACAGTAGCAACTAGAAGGGCCCTTGGGAGAGCACAGACCTCCGCCATAGCAATGCCCTATCTCACAATGTTAATGCAGTGAGAATTTTACCAGTCGGGAACTCATTTTTCAAATTGTTCCGACGCCACATTAATGATCACAATGTTAATGTAATGTCCACCCAGTGAATCTGATCTGCTAAAAATGTAATGGGTTCTTCCTTGGCCCATTCGACAACCTTCCACCAAGTTTCATGAAAATCAGTAGGTTTTCCATAATCCTGCTAATAGACTAACAAATGAACAAACAAACCAAGCTGCAAGTGAAACCAGGAAAATAGCATGTTTTGCCCCACAGTGCAAACATGAGAAAATGAATCTGGTGGAAAATAGAAAAAAAAACTACAATTTTGAAGCCAGGGATCTAGATTCAAAGCCTGATATAAAGGAATGCATGCTTTTATTCTGTAATGGCCGTGGGATCAAACATTTTTGGTTTTAAATGGGACAGGGTCTGAGTGTCTGTATTTTGGATACAGTTTACTATAGACTTATTTTATAAAAAATAAAACCTCACCCCTTGCCAAAATTACCACAGCCTGAATTAATTAAAAATAAAGGGAAAATGTCCCATGAGGGTTAAACGTTTTCTGTTTGTTGAGCAGCTGGGTTCAGAGTGTACTGACCTCTTGTCCAGATCGTCCGTCCCCACAGCCACACTGCTGGTGGATACTTTGAGGATACAACGCTCCAATATGGACGGCCTGCAGGAAGACAGACAGTTTAGCGTGACTGCAGACAGGGTGGATATTGTTTAGGACAAGTAGTAGTAGTAGTAGTAGTAGTAGTAGTAGTAGTAGTAGTAGTAGTATCCACACGCACACTGTATAATTTATAAAAAACAAAGAATTGAACTTCAAAGTAATTTAGTCTATCCGTTTTCAGTCTTTATGCTAAGCAACTTCCTATATACACTGTAGAGACATGAGTGGTATCCATCTGAACATTTGACTCTGAGAGAAACTTAACATTTCTGAGCTGAAGTATTATTGACCGAGTTACTGTGGCTGCTCTGACATGAAGCAAGTTGGCGTTCAAGTTTCTTTCTGTTGTGTAAATTAACATTAATAATTCAATTATCTTGGCTGTTCAAATTGATGCAAAAATAAACATCGTGCAACATTCAGCATTATACAATGTGAATATTTTTTTCTAGCCACCCTCAACTCTGACCTTTCAAAGTCTCTGCTCTTTGAAATAAATTACATAAAGTTGTCAGACCTGCGAGGTTTGTTGTTGGCAGCTCTCTCTCGTCCTCGCGGGCTGCTGGCAGCAGGAGGAGACGGTGTAGGAGAGACGTTACTGTGATGAAGAGAAGGAGGAGGAAGAGGACAAGACAGCAAGAAGTAATCAATGAGTGGGAGATTCGACCTATACTGTTTTTATGTGAACTGGTTCCTTCTAATCACCAACTTTTTTCGCCCACCCCCACCCATCTCTTGATTATTCAGTAAAATATCTGCTGTATAAAAATTACATCGAAATATGGAGATTGGTTTTTATCAGCTGGAATAAAAATATAAAATTAAAAAAATCCACCTGCTGATAGTGTTTGATGTTGGATACAAAACGTTGATATTTTACTTTGTGTCATGTTTGAAATCAGTTTATAAAATCTCTCGTCATGTTTCCGGTGTATTGATGAACAGTGGTGGGAATAAACTAAGTACATTTACGTAAGTACTGCACTTCAGTACAATTGACGTATTTGTTCTTCACTTGAACATTTCCATGTTATGCTATACTTTTAGTTCATCTCAGAGGGGAAATATTGCAGCATGAAGTCCCGTATTTCTACACTGTAGTATTACTGCTTTTACTTCAGTAAAAGATCGGAGTACTTCTAAACAGACGGGGACCCTTCAACCAATCAATGCAGAAATTCAAGATGTCGTCGTCATCATGATGATGTGAAATGCTCTTCAGAACTTGTAGCTCCATTCAGAGACCTCCAGGTGTGTTTCTCACCTGACCAGGCTGTCGTAGACGGAGCTGCAGCCGGGGAGGAGCCACGGCTCGGGGGCGGAGCATCTGGAGGCGGTCAGAAGTGGGTCAGGGAGGCCATTCCACACGGCGGCCGACCAGCCCTTCACACAAACGCATGACCACGGACTGAAACAGAAGCTGAGGACATAAAAAAAAAAAAAAAATTCACATCTGGGCTGCGGTCGAATAGTTAAAGAGATTACGTCCTTAGTGTTTTCCTAAACCCCTTTCCCCGACCGAAACGTCATGAGGTCATAGGTCAAGGAAAGGAGAATTTTTAAGGACTTAGGAAAAGACAACCGTGATGCTCAGAGAATCCAATTTCACTTACACTCAGGCACGTAACTATGCGACCGCAGATTTTAGATTTTTTCAGACGTGGGTCTGCTACAACTACAATATTCTGAAAATTGACTACTAAAAGCATCTTAGATACTTCACCCTGGGAGTGTTTCATGCAGACTATATTCATCTTTTTTTATTTATTTATTTATTTTTTTTTATTTATTTATTATTTTTTTAAACTTGATAACCACGGTTGGAATTGAAGAAAGAAAAAAAAGAAAGAAAAATACTCAGATTGGACAGATAAGTCTAGCTAGCGGTCTGGATTTAAATATAAAAATCGACCGGAGTTTAAAATGCCAACACAAAGAAAGTGGAAAGTGACGGACATCCGGCAGAATTTCCAGCGGCACTTGAACAATCCCGGAAATGAAACGTCGTCGATATATAATATTCTTGGAGCTAGGTCTGGCAACGAGAGACTACGACTAAAAGGTCCTTCATTTAAAACGGTTTTATATATATGGTATCTTCACCCTCAGAGTGAGAAGCCTTTCATGCTTTTTAAATTTATCCTGAAATTTTAGATTTGTATTATTAGATTATTAACCACAATTTACAAGTACTTTAAAATATTTTTTTTTTGAGTAGCCTACTATTTCACTGTTACATTCCTTAACTTGACTATTTTACACCAGGGTTTTTGTTTATTAAGTGAAACAAACATTGTTTCTTGCATTTATCTATTCATATAAATCTAGCAAACATCATTATTGTTTATTGGGAATTCCAAATGAATGGTCTTTAAAAAAACAAAAAAAAAAAAAAAAACAAATAAGCTAATCAAATGTTTTAAGCGGCCATTGAATTTTTTTTAACTTGACCTGATACCACACCGAATGATAAAATATACTTACTACAAAGAGTTCTGTCCTTTATGACAGATTAAATAACAGATTAGTATTATATTTAACGGAGAATCGTGCAGTTGAGAGATGTTTTTTAAGCCTTGGCCTGTGGGTATAACTTCCACCAATCAGAGAGGAGAGTTGCAGCCTCTGTGCAGCCTGAGGTAGTTAATCACACAAAGATCTACCAGCATATATAAAAATCAATTAAAATATAAATAAAAATATGACGTTGGGTGGAAAATGTGCCCCTTCTAAACAGGGTTCAAAATTAACTTTTTCGTCCACCAGCCAAATGGCTAGTGAATGTTCAAATTCTACCAGCCACTCAAAAGATTACCATTGTTTTTTGGCTGGTGAGTGAAGCAAATATACCAGCCAATTGCATATTTTACCAGCATTTGGCTGGTAAATGGTGCTAATTTTGAAACCTGCTTCTAAAGTGGAAGATACTGATTTTGCCAACATATTCTGTGAGTAGGATCCGGGTGTTTGCCGGGACAGTTGACCTGAGGATACGTGTGAAAAAGAAACGTGTCTAGTATGTGCAGCTCTGTGATTTAAATAACAAAAATATGAAACGTGCTTCCGGTTGTTGTTACAGACCTGGAGGAGAGCAGCGGGCTCTGAGCTGCCGTTTCCACTCCGCTGGTTGACATTTTTGCAGTTTGAGTTTGGCGCCTTCAGTTCAGACGGACAGACGCCATTGTTCCGCTTTCACAGCTCTTTAATGAGCCGCACCTGAGGGGGGCGGGGCCTGCATGCCAAAACCAACCTGGGCTGCTTCCGGTCCGGCAGATGATGGAGTTTATGTAGCCTTATGTAAAAGAAAGTAAAAACAAAATCACTCCGAGAATAACAGTCATCAGAACTCACATTTGGAAGAAATAAACTAGGAAAAACATGGATGCTGAAGGATAGCAGTGTAAAGGTTACTTGAAAATGCTGAGAGTTCAGATTTTACCTGGAAGCAAAACATATATATATATATATATATATATATATATATATATATATATATATATATATATATAGGCTATATTACTGTGTAAAGACCTCAAACTAAATTAATTGAATAAAATGATTGAGAAATGGTGACTGTTGATGGCCCACGACCACTTTTTATGTTTGGTGCTGAGTACAGCAAGAAAAATGCACAGGAAAAATCTTCTACTTCATTTTGTGGTAGGAGATAAATGTTTCTTTTATGTTAGTTCTGCTTTTTTTGTAGAGTTTGAGTGGATTTTAGATTGTTCATGGCCATGGATAGTCTAAATGACTTCATGACAATGTGGTGTTATAATAATATAATCTGCTCAGTAATGGATAATAGGCCTACATTATGCAGTCCTGTTTTGGCATGAAATAGCCTATTGTACTGTATTTTGTTATGAAGGAAAGTTCTTTCTTTCTTTCTTTCTAATTTCTGTTAAATTGTTGCTTTTTCTTTGTATGGAGAAGATAACAGCAGTGAAATCCAGTGGGTTATTCCTCTTATTAATGAAATTAATATTAATATTAGCCTATATAATTCATTCATTCATTCAACAGAGCCTATAATGCGTCTCCGCTCCAGCAGGCGGCGGTGTTTGGCTTTTTTAAAACACTGCGACAGGCGAGGCCGTCTGTTCTGTTACTCGGTAAACAAGATGGCGTCCGGCAGTGGGGTGAGTTCCTGATCTGATCTGTTTTTTTTGTGTTAAATATATAAACATGACTTGAATGTTCCGTGACTTGCACTTCGGTCCGGATATGTCTTTTTTATCAGTGCTGCTAACGTCTCAGGCTGACTCCGTTTAAAGTGTTTAAAACCGTTTGAAGCGACACCTCAGCTAACAGCTAGAGACCAAATAGCTAGCCTCATAACAGATAACAATGTCAACGTTTCCGGTTTCATTTCAAATTTAAAACTAATGTTTCATAAAACATTTCAAACTGATGTTTCCTTAATCATTAGTTTTTAATGTGTGTTGGTGTATGACTGTTTGCTGCGCTGCTGAAGCAGAACACCTCTGCTAAATGTTAGTCTGTGCTCTGCCAAAGAATATTTGGCTCTGCTAACCGCAACAACAATACTACTTCCGGCCAGATTCCTTCAGAATAAAAGCGTAATCACAAACGCATCAACAGATTACATCAAGACTATATAACGTTACATTATGGACCCTCATGTGGAAAAAAAATCTTCAGCTATCTTCGTTTAAACTATATATTTTAACCGGAAGAAGGATTTTAGTCATCGGACGTCTGAATCTTAAATTATCAGAAAAACAAGCTGAGCAGCCCCTCTGCCTACGAGCCGCACCGCGTCGGAAAAACACGGATTTTGAACGTGAAACTGCTCTACTCTACTCAGTGTTGTTACCGGTTCCGGGTCCGTTTGTTTTGGAGAGCAGGAACCCTCTGTGGATAATTCGTCTCCCTGAAACAACCTCCTGGACGTCCTAAAAAGTATTAAGTTAGCATTAAAATATAGAAGTACCAAAGGTAAAAGTAACGTTAGGTATTGTGCAGAATTGCCCATTTTAGAAAAATATATATTATATTACTAGATTATAATTACTAATGGATTTGTATGTGCATTGCTTTATGTTGCAGTATGTATGTATGTAAGTATTAAGTAATGGAGTAAAAAGTACAATATTTACCTCTGAGATGTAGTGGAGTAGAAATAGCAAGTAGCACAAGTACCTCAGAAAAAGTACAGTACTTCCACCAGTGGTTTTCCACAAGGGCACAGGTTTGTCTTCTCTGGCTCTAAATACCTTCCTTCTTCTTTTTCTTCTTCTTCTCTTGTAGTCCAGTAAGAATGACTTCCGTCGGAAGTGGGACAAAGACGAGTATGAAAACCTCGCTCAGAAACGACTGGCTGAGGAGAGAGACAAAGAGAGGAGAGATGGTGAGAAGATGCATTTAGGGGTTAGGGCTTTTCTATTCCAAATGCCCATCAGTCATTGTTAGACTCCTCAAACAGTTTATTCAGTCTGAATCTTCACGTCTGAGAAACTAAAACCACTTTGGAGAATTGAATTATTGATCATTGCAATTCACATTATTCACTTATTACCATTAGTGGTTTGACTGACATATTAATCGTATCCCTCTCTTTCTCTCTCTTTTAGGGAAAACGGCTCCGCCGGTCAAGCGGGACCTCCTGCGCCACAGAGACTATAAAGTGGATCTTGAGTCCAAACTGGGGAAGACCATCGTCATCACAAAGACCACTCCTCAGGCTGAGATGGGCGGGTAAGAAGAGTTTCATGATTAAGCTCAAATATGATCTTTCCTTCCCTTTCTTAAACTGACACCAGAACCAGATTTTATCTGACTTTTACTACAGATCTTAGTAGGGCTGTAGCAAATGTCTTTTTCTTTTTTTAACATTCCAAACTTCTATTAAAGTTTTTGATGTCTGTCGTCATATTTTATGACGTCCTCACCCTAAACAATGAAATAAAAAGATCCTTGGAACATAATCCTTACTTTGATTAAGTAAATCATCGTATTAAATGAGTGGTGTCTCGGCTAGTGATGGAGGAATTTTCATGATCTGACAGAGTAAAGTAAAATTTTCATCAAAAAACTGAAAATTTTAATTATTAAGCTTTTATCACACCGGTCTGTCTGTTGGCTCACTCTGAATGGCTGTCTTCTTCTTCTCTTTTAGTTACTACTGTAACGTCTGTGACTGCGTCGTGAAAGACTCCATCAACTTCCTGGATCACATTAATGGCAAAAAACGTGAGTTTACAAAAGATGAAGTGACAATAAATCAGCTCAATGTCTGTTGATGAGTAACTGTGTGTGTGTGTGTGTGTGTGTGTGTGTGTGTGTGTGTGTGTGAGCAGACCAGAGGAACCTGGGGATGTCGATGCGAGTCGAGCGCTCGTCTTTGGATCAGGTGAAGAAACGTTTCGAGGTGAACAAGAAGAAGATGGAGGAGAAGCAGAAGGAGTACCACTTTGAGGAGCGCATAAAGGAGCTGCGTGAGGAGGTGAGGAGAAGAGCGGACAGGAAGTGGAGGCCCTGGGGGGGGGTTGTCAAGGATGCATACTTGACAGCCGATGTCCTCTGTGTTTTCAGGAGGAGAAGGCGAAGGCCTACAAGAAGGAGAAGCAGAAGGAGAGGAAACGGCGGGCAGAGGAGGACGTGGACTTTGAGGAGGACGACGAAATGGCGGCTGTGATGGGTTTCTCTGGCTTTGGCTCGGTTAAGAAGACTTACTGACGCGCTGCAGCTCCACAGTTAGGACCACCACCCCCCAGGACAGGGATCCCCCCCACCACCCCCTCTCAGTCAGCTGGACTCTGAGACCAGAACCAGACTCTGAAAACAGCAAGTCCTGCTGCAGGCTCACTGTCCTGGCATCTTTCATCATCCTGGTTCAGACTTTTAAACCTGAAAATATTCTTTCTTTTTTTACCTACAATCGGGCTCTTATTTTTGGTCGTTTATCCACCACTGTCAGTTCTGACCATATTTAATTAAGCAGCTTTCTGCCGGAGGCGCACATGAAAATGAACGTGAACATGCTCTAAATGTTTGTGGTAATCTCTGTGTTAGAAAACCTCCGAGCTGAGAGAGAAATGATGGGCAGTTGGACCAAAAATAAAACTGCAGCGGTTTCCTTTAAGTTGACGAGACTGGACTGGACTGCGACCCGTTCCAAGTTCATTCAGATCAAATGTTTTGTTTTATTAGCAACACCTTCAGAAGAAGCTGTTCTCCATACAAAAAATGCATTTAACAAGTTAAAATCAAAAGTTTTGATGCAAAGATTCCAATTCGGGTTATGAAAAATATTATAGTTAGTTAAAAAGTGATTTTTTTTTTTTTTTTTTTTTTTTTTATATAAATATCAAGAATCTGAGTATTATGTCTGCATTTGACATTAAAAAAAATACTTAAAGTGAATTATAAATGTCAACGCATTTAATTTTAACTTGTTAAATCTTAATTTTTAACGTTAGACAGTAGTTACTATATTAGTATTATTATCAACATGAGTTTGTTGGAAAAGTCAGATTTGAATAAACAGTTTTTTTTGTTTCTATTTGGTTGTTTTCCTTTATCTTCTACTTAGCTGTGTCAGTAAACGCACCAAAAAACATGCATCTGTGTTTTTGTGTTGCCTTTAGTGTCGATCTCTCAACTTCAGCTCTAGCTTTATTTACAGTGCACATTTAACAAAGAGTCAACAGGACTGATCCAGGAATTAAAAGTAAAGTTCATATCAACAGAACAGAATTCAGGAAACAAATCAAACAGAGGAAAGATGTTTTCAGTCTGGATTTGAAAATCTCAACAAAGTCTGCATTTTAAATATGCAGTGAAATGTATTCAAATGTAGGAAAACTCAATGGGCACACGTGTTAAATAACCAGCATCATATAAGAGAACATAATGGTATGTTATGATTTCTTTATGGACTGCAGTCATAAAAACATGTTAGAGTGAAATTCCTATCTCCAACATGGTCCCAAGATGTTTAAATTCATAAAACGATGAAACTACAAATATAATAAATGAACAATAACAATAAAATCCTGAAATCCCCAAATTGCATCACAAATAAAACGAAACAAAAACGTAGTCGAACTTATCACCCCACAGTCAAACAACTGAATGTGCTATGCCATTATCTCTAAAACAGATCCCTGTATGCAACCGAGGAAACGCACCAAAGCACATGTAGCATTGTCACATGCAGTTGTGTGGTTCCGGGTTGTGACTAACAGCAATATTTAAATATCACTAATGCAACATGTATTACAAATTAATTTATTTTTTTAGAAGCAGTGTGAAGCTGAACAAAAAAAAATATTTGCATTGTCACACTACAGCAGCCCTGTTACCGTCAGCTGTGACTGCCGCTTATACGTGTAGGGATTTATTTTTGTATCTACACTCTCAGAATGCACCTCTCTTAAGTCAGCATGGCCTTTAAAATCCACCTGCGAGCTGGTTCTGCCTCCTCCAGACCGCCGGCTCTAAAGGTTTGTGAATAATGTGTTGAGTCCTGTCTCTTCTGAGCTGTTATCAGCCTTTTATTAGTCACATCACACTCGTCATGGCTGACAAAGAAGGAAGGACATCAGGGTTTTTCCTTCTGACAGTCTTAAAAAAAAAAAAAAAAAGAAGTCAGCCCTGTTTAAGTTAACACTGGGGGAACTGAAGCTGTTATCTATGCTCTCTTCAAAGCCACCAGATTCCTTTGAAAAAAAAACCCAGCAATTTTACTGCAGAGAACACAGGAGTTGCTGGTCTACCCTTCAGTTTGTGTTATTGTGTGACTGGTGTGTTAAAGGGTTAGGAACCAACAAAACAAACACACTAACCGATCAAGGCAGTGGTAGACCAGCAACTCCTGTGTTCTGCAAGGTAAAACTACTGTTTGACGGCAAGGTAGAGTGGTGAATTTCTTTTTAATATAGCATACATGTAAACTGATATTGATTTTTTTAGGTGGCTAAAATACATTTAGCTGCTGCCCCTACAGCAGTACATTTCTTAGCTTCCATGTCGGTACTCCTGCCTGCTTCTTCAAACTCGGGTCGTGCCGCCCACCATCTACTATAGGTAGTCTGTATTGACGACGTTTCATTCACGGGATAGTTCCAGTTTCGCCGCATGTCCCTCATCTTCGGCCGGATGTCCCTCACCTTTTGCTTTCTTTGTGTTGGCATTCTAAACTCCGGTCGATTTGGGAAACATCCTCCGAGCTAGAACTGACAATCAAATTATATTTATCTTTTTTTTTTTTTAAAGCTATAGTGCGTAGTTTCTGTCTCTCCCATGAGGAATTCTTAGTAATGACAACAACACTGCCCCCATGCAGTTGCTAGTAGCCACCATGGTAGCCACAGAGGACATGAAGGGTTAAAAAAAACATGATGGACTCTTCAGAAGAGGTCATTATCTTCACTCGAGTTTCTGCACGCAAAAGTCGCTGGACGACACAATCTTCTGAACATAGCCATACTGAGAAATACAGAGAGAGTTGTGTGGAGCTGATAGTCTTAATTAGCTTTGTAACAACTCATTTGGCAATGGCCAACGGACGTTCATTAATATCAAGAAGTTACGCACTATAGCTTTAAGTAAAATTTTCATCACACACTCAACAGCCATTTTAATTCCAATCCCCTACGTGCACGTTCCACCTAAACAAGTTCCTTCCTGAGGCTATTCCGCAGCGGCACCGCATCAGACAATTCTGATTGGTTTAAAAAAATAAACCAGAGCATGCTTTTCTCCTATTTCAGAATGTTGTGTGGACTAACCAGACCTTCCTCCACAGCGCCGTGGAGATAGGTCTGGCAATGCGAGACTAGCGGTGGGTAATACACTGACTCTGGATAAGTACCTGATACAACCCCACTTCGAAAGATCCAAACTATCTCTTTAATTTGTAAAGTAACTAAAGCTGTCAGATAAATGTAGTGGAGTAGAAGTAGAAAGTGGTATGAAAAGAAAATACTCAAGTAAAGTACAAATACCTTAAATTTGTGCTTAAGTACAGTACTTGTAAATGTACTTAGTTACTTTTCACCATCAGTCAAACTTCACCAAAGTTGCAGTTTAACATGTTAATGCACTGTGTGAATCTACAGATGAAGACAACTCCATTAATCTGATCTCAGTGTTGCTGCAGATATCAGGCTGAACTTTCAAACTGATCCAGAGTCTGTAACTTCCTGCTTCCTCTCTTGTTTTTTTTTAACTGTGTCGAATTTCTTGTGAGCTACAGCGAGTGGGTGCAACTGCAGCATCTGTTCCGCTCTGTGGTCAGGTGGGGGGAGGAGGATGCCGCCTTCACTCCCCCCCCTCTGCACAGTCACTTCCTCTGAGACGGAAGGAGTGAGGGGAGGAAAGAGAGGCGAATAGATAGAGAGACATAGACACAGAAAGAGTGGAAGAGAGAGAGAGAAAGAAAGAAGGAAGCCATTTTGGTTTCTCAGTGACATTTCTGCCTGCACTTTGCTTTCTTCTCTCTGCTTTCTTCTCTTGGAGAGATAGTAAGTGGTGAGTTGATTTTGAGGAAGTAAAACTTTCTGACGACTTCTGGCAGTTATTCTATTTTCTACGAGTCTTTAAGAGAAGTTTGGTTTTGCATTTCAGGAAGGAGTGGTGACGAGCAAGGCCCTTCTGTCTGCTGTCGTGTGGACGTCCAACTGAAGAACACCTGAAGAAGAACAGAAGGACTGGGAAAATACAAATTCATCTTGAGGTGATCGTCATCTGCTCAAATGGTGGCCTCCTCTCGTTAAAGTCTTTGGTTTGACATCAGCTGCACGGACGTCGAGTCTTTGAGGACACAGGATGAGCTCTGACCGAGGGCCGTCTAGGGTGGAGGTGACGGGGTGGAGCCCACAGCAGCTGGCAGACTACCTAAAGAGGGTGAGACCTCCGTCGATACTCTCACTGTCTCACGCTTTCTTTCTTTATGTCTGGACACAGAAATCATTTAACTAAGACTTGATACTTGCTGCAGTTAGACAAAAGTTACGATCACAACAATATTTGGTGTGAGTCTTTGCATCAAATTCAACTTTGGTGAACTTTGACTCACAAATTTGCACCGTTGACCAATAACGAGCCGACCTGACAGAGCTAATCTTAAAGGGAATGGAGAGCCAAAATGGAGGAAGCTATCGCAGCTGATTAGCTGTGTGTCACCATCCAGTTTTAGTGAAGCTCCTCTGTCAGAGTATAAACTGGTTTACACACAGTTAGCAGACAGGAAGACATCTAACTGATACAGCTTTATGCCGCATTTCCACTGCATGGTACGGCTCGGTTCGGCACCTGGTACTTTCTTTGGTACCAACTTGGTTGAGGTTCCAAGAGAACTGAGCCGGTAGACGGTGGAGTTAAAACAGACCGCTGATTGGTCAGAGAGAATCAGCACCAGGGCAACATCCTGCACAAACCTGCCATTTTTTAAATAGCCAATCTAGTCAAGTCAAGACAAGTCATTTAATTTGTATAGCACATTTAAACGAACAACAGTTGACCCAAAGTGCTTTACAGGTAGAGCAGGGAAGGCAGTAACAGTATGCCTTAAAGATACATAATCAAGTGTGCAAGATTCCATGAATGTAGTTAGGCAAAGGTAAAATCAAATAATGTAACATAGAATAAAGCACCAATGGAACAAAATTTGCAAATACAAAAAGATAAGAAAAAGTTGAGTTTGGTTCATTGCTCTGGAAAAAAAAGGAATTAAAGGGAGTTAAAAGCAAGAGAGTAAAAATGCGTCTTCAGGTTTGATTTAAAACTGACAATTGTGTTACAGGATTTGATATGGGGTGGAAGGGAATTCCAGAGTTTGGGGGCTACTACAGAAAAGGCTTGGTCCCCTCTGGTTTTTAGGCGTGTCTGGGGGATGACGAGGAGTTGTTGGGTTGTGGACTTGAGTGAGTTGGCGGCAGAGTAAGTGGACAGGAGATCAGAAATATATAGAGGGGCTTGACCATGGAGTGCTTTAAAAACAAAAAGTAAAACTTTAAAATCAATTCTGAATTTCACTGGCAACCAATGAAGCTCAGCTAAAACGGGAGTTATGTGGTCATACTTTTTGGTGCCAGTGAGGAGTCTTGCAGCAGCATTCTGGACTAATTGGAGTCTGTTTAAATTATATTGGATTAGGCCTGTGTATAGTGAGTTGCAGTAGTCTAAACGTGAGGTAATAAATGCATGAATGATTGTTTCACGATCGTTCTTAGATAAAAAGTATTTCGGCTTAGCTACTGTTATAAGCTGATAAAAACTACCTTTAACAACAGAGCTGACTTGTTTATTAAAATTAAGAGAGCTGTCAAAGAGAACACCTAGGTTTCTGACCTCGCTCTGCAAATTTGATGACCAAGGGCATTGCTCAGGTTTTTTGTAGAGGTGGGGGATCCAAATAAAATCATCTCAGTTTTCTTGTCATTCAACTGGAGGAAGTTTGCTGCCATCCAGGATTTAATGTCCTCCAAACAGCTAAAGATTGTATTAATAGATGAAGTGCAACCAGTTGAGATGGGTAAGTACAGTTGTGTATCATCAGCATAGCAGTGGTAATTTAAGTTGTGCTTTTCAAGGATAGAACCAAGGGGCAGCATGTATAGGGAGAATAACATGGGGCCAAGAACTGATCCTTGGGGGATGCCAAATGTAATACCCACTGGAGAGGAGGACTTAGTACCCAGTTTCACAGAAAAAGTTATTCCTGTCAAATAGGACTTAAACCAGCTTAAGACAGGGCCCTGTAGTCCAACTCCATTTTCCAGGTGATCAATAAGAATGCCATGATCAATGGTGTCGAAAGCAGCGCCGAGGTCTAGGAGGATGAGCAATGCACGTGATCCACAGTCAATGGTAAGTAAGATGTCATTATAAACTTTGAGTAGGGCGGATTCCGTGCTGTGGAGGGCTCTGAAGCCAGATTGGAATTTATCCAATATATTAAAACTATTCAGGAAAGAGGAAATCTGCTGGAAAACTACTTTTTCCAGGATTTTAGAAATAAAAGATAATTTAGAGATGGGTCTATAATTACTACGGTCATTGGGGTCAAAATTGGGTTGGGACAACACCAGTATACAAGGAGCAGTTCACTATAGCTAACACAATCTACTGTCAATAGCGACCACAATTGTTTTATTTACTTGACCCAGATTTTAAAAAATGGCAGCCGCAAAACTACGCCGTACACTACACACAGGGCATGCCATTAGCACCCGCCAAATGCGAGTAGAATTCGGCGGTGGCGTGTAACACAGTCACTCTAACTAGACACTTTTGCGGGTGGCATATAGGCATATAGGCCTATATATATATATATATATACTGTATATATATATATATATATGTATATTATTGTAACACTGGTCACTGGAGTATTGGGCCACTGCCTGACACAGAAGCACAGCTGTGATCCAGTGCGCATCCCACGGCCGGCATGGTGGCCCGTCCGCCCTGGCGGTCAACAAATCACGCACACCAGACCAGCAAGCCGCGGCGGAAAGACGAGGCAAATACTTAGAAAACCTTTAATTCTCAATAAATCTGGTCTGAACGAAGGCAGTAACCCTGCTGAAGTTGAGGGTTCAACTCCTGCTGCCTCCACACTAACACTGTGTGAGCTACGTCACTGATGTTTGAAATGTGTATTAGCAGATGGGTCTGTCTGGCTGTGATAAGGTGGTGATGAAGAACTCCATCAGCGGCTCCAGATTTGTGGTGAGTTAATTTACATTTAAAAATGTTTTTTTTAAACATTTTAGTGAAATACTCCTGTCAGCTGAGAGGGGTGAAAATGATGGAGGCAGAGAAGAAGGGGAGGAGGAATAGAATGTAGGGAAAATAGGAAGGAGGGAATGAAGGAGTTTGGGTAGAGAAGAAGGGGGTTATGAGAAGGTAGAAAAGGAAGGAAAGAGGTGAAGGAGGAAGAGAAGGAAAAGAGGAGGTAGGGAGGGCAGAAGGATGTAGAGGAGGAAAGGAGGAGGTAAGGCTTTAGCTCTTGACAGGGGCATAACACAAAATTCTGGGCCCTGTAGAAAGGCATTTTCTATGGGCCCCTCCCCGCATCCACAACTATTCATTCTAGCATCTTTTTGGGCCCTCCTCACATGAAAGCCCTGGGTACTCAGTCCCCTTTGTCCCCCCAGTCTGACGCCCCTGGCTCTTGATTGGTCTGGTTAAGACTCTAAAATGTCCTCACAATGATATAAACACACGTCCTGTTTAACACAACATCTTCACACAACAAGTTTTCTCTTGTTTTGTAGAATCTGAGTGATAACGACCTCCAGAAATTCCCCAAACTTCACGCTCCGTGAGTACAGACCAACTGCTGATTCATATCTCAGAGAAACTATTAATCATTACCGTCACACACCCATTGATGTTTGTCTGGAGACAGTTATCCACACATGATAAACAATTATCAAACCAGTCAAAGGCTAAAGATATATTTGGTTCGATGCTTCTCTTATTAAAAACACACTGAAGAGTAAATGTATCTATTAAAAGTGTTAAAGGTTTCAACATCTCATAACCCCAACTATTTTAAATTTGGAGACCCTTTTGACTTATATTACACCAATAATCCCAAAAGTTGAAAAATGACTCGCTGAACAATTAAAGAAATATTTTGGAATCTTTTAAACACAAAGCAAGTTCGATTTCAATCAAAGTAACAGAAATGTCTGTATTTAGCAGAAACCATTAATAGTATATACAGTATAGTAGTTGAGATAAAGGGAGAAGTATTTTTGATACTATAAATAATAATAATAAACTTAACTTAATTTTTCTCAACAAGCCATCAGCTGGTGTACTTCACAACAGCAGTGTGTCAACATTTGGCATGTGGTTAGGGATGGAAATCGAGACCCGGGTACGAGCTTATCAATTCCTTTTATCAATGCCAGCATGTTTTTCTAACAGTTTTGCAATTACAACAATTACATCAAACTCATGCGTATTTGCTGCTGGAAACTTAAGCAATAAGAAGGAGTCATGGTGAAGAAAGATGATAACAGTGCTGCTTGTAATGTCTGTAAAATGATCATTTCAAGTGAGGGTAGAAAACACCAGCAATACGCTGAAACATCTTTCTACGCAACATGGGCTTAAATTCCAGGAACGTATTTGACTCTCTACGCACGAGTGCCACTGCTTCCCAACTGAGCAACATGTCCGTTGCCAAAAGTAAATATCCTATGTTTATGACATTAGTGCCATGTAGGCAGGTTGAACAGATTTCTTCTTTGACTAAGAAAACCAACATGAAAACGAATGCTGTACAAATATTCCCTCACATACTCTGTGTTCAGACTCAGATAACACAGATAATATAACATTTGTGCTGACGCTGAAAACTTGTGTAGGCCTACTTTTTTTCCACACACAGAAAATTGATCAGGAATCAATAGAGGAATCGATAAAGAATCGGACCCATAAACACAATCGATAATGGCATTGGCATCAGTCAAATATTCTCATTGCCTATCAATATCTAAAACGAAAAAAAAGATTCACTCTCAGTGGTTTCTGTGACATGAGAAATACTTTAAAATACTAATGCTTAAAAATACAAAGACGGCCAAAATACACAGAGCTACCCATAGAGCCCTAGCCTCACCTAGTGGACAAGTCACACCACTGGTGTTAAACTTCATTGTGAGAAATCACAAGTGCAAATTGGGTGTAGCAGCTCATCACATTGTTACTGATAAAAGAACAGTTTGAACAACCTTTATGTTTCTATCTCTTCAGGATGATCTCTAAGATCAGCATTGAAATCAGCAAGAAGGAGGAGAAGAGAGGCCTGTTTGGAAAAAAGTAAGATGCTTGTTTCAAACACGGCTGACCCAGAGCCCACAGTCACCCACTCACCTTTCCTTTAATCATGACATTTTTTTTCTGTTTTTACTGATTTAAATATAAAATACAATACTGCTGTTTTCTGTAAGGTAGAGTATATATTTAATGTCATACAGATGTTGTGTTAACCGTCTGGTCTCTCTTAAAGAGCCGCTGGTCTTCATTCTGCCTTTCTGTTTTGGTGTAATTCAGTTTTTTTTTTTTATATAATCCAGGATTACATTATAAAACACAGTTGTTGCTTCACACTACACGCACAGAACATGTTTAAAGAAATATTCAAATATTTGAAATTATAAATATATATTTTGTTTGAAATTACGTAATAGAATGTAATATTTCAACATGTGTTTAGACAGATATATTATAGGAATATTAGAGAGGGTTTAAAATAATATGCTGTGAAGTAGCAGGCCTACTGATTATGTAATTCAGCTGATTGTTTTAAACCTGCAAGCTGTAAAGTTCATAATCAAAAATATTAATAATAATCTGTTTTACCCATCACAGACCAACACCCAAATATCATGAACCAGGTACCTTTCTTTTATTAATGTCTCACAAACTTTCTTATGTTGGGTCAAAATGGTTAGGGTTAGTTCTTTACAATATTTATTATTTAGTATATAATTTCTATACCATGTATATATATATTATATTATATTTAATATTTTAAACATTATAATGTTAACATGTTATACTCTCAATAAAGTTAATCTTAATTTAAGTATAAATATATAAATATATAGATATTAATATAATCATCTGTGAGCTGCTTTCTCCTTTGCAGAAATGGCTGCTGACGTTCAGGGATGGGCTGAAGACGAGTTTGTAAGTTCATCTTTTTTTATTTTTGTCTTTCTGTCTCTCTTTTCATTTAATTTTGACCAGGAGAAAACAACACTATTGGGATTTTACGAGTAACGTGTAATGTGTTGTGTTAATGTGTGGGGAAAAGACGAAGTGACGATCTCTGGGAATTGAGATCCAAAAATCACACCTCTAATTACCGCTTAATCGCCAAAGCGAGAGATTGTAACTTTAAAAATGTATTCTTTTTATGGTGTTTTACAAGAAAAGAAGACATATGCTGCATATATGGTGCTGATTGCTAAGTTGTTGCCAAGTGCTTGCCAACGTGTTCAGGGTGGTTGCTATTGTGTTCTCTGTCATCCACCTTTCTGTCTGTCCTTCACTTCATCAGGATGATGAAGAGTTTGAAGATGACTACGAGAGTCCATTCAGCGGTGATGATGAGGGCAGTGGGGGAGACTACGAGTCCCCAAATGATGACAACGACGGGTCCAACGATTACGAGCCCCCTCCCTCCGAACCTCCAGAGGACCTGGCTAAAAAGCTGTGCCCCACCCTGCCCATCGGAGACAGTGATTATATCGGTAGATAACAGAAAGGATGCAGCCTCACTCTCACTACTGGACGCTTTTTCCACATAGATGATGTTTTAGTTGGTTTTGGACCATTTAAAGTAAAGAAATATGACATATTATGTTATTTTTTGCACCATTAATTTGCTTTGGTCGGTTATGTTGTGCAGCTCCTCTATTTATCTGAGGCAATGTCCTGCAGTTACAGTTAATCAGGATACTAAGGTAGAAAATCAGATGTTTATTCCTTCAGATTTAACATATTTCTTCATACACGAGGACTTGAAAGTACGACGAGTATTAGGGCCACTAATAGAAAAGAAATTAGGTGATAATACCATGAAAAAAAAGTCTTAATGTTTATTACAACACAGTATTAAAATCTCCACTTCTTATTAAATTACGACTTTATTATCTTACCACTTTTGTTCTTGAAATATTATGACTTTATTCTCATTAAATTAAAAAAAATTATTCTAGCAATATTACGACTTTTTTTCAATATTGCAACTTTATTCTTGTAGGCTTTTTTTTCTTCCTAATATTATGTTATGACTTTATTCTCATTAAATTAAGACTTTATTCTCGTAATATTACCAATTTCTTTCTCAAAATATTACAACTTTCTTCTCAAAATAAGTTGTTACACCTGTGTGTGTGTGTGTGTGTGTGTGTGTGTGTGTGTGTGTAGATAGCCATTTGTCCTCCAGAGGCCCACCCCCTGCTGTGTGTCCTCGCCCCCCAGTATCCACCCTGTCTGCACCTTCACCTCGGATGGTGAGTCTCATTTCAATCCTCAAGTGATTTAAACATTAGTTAAACTGTTAACACCAGTTCAGTTAATTAAACCTCTAATTGTGTGTTTGTGTGTGTAGCCAGGAGAGTCTTCTTCCTCTAGAAGAGATGCCTCCCCCCACTCTGGAGCAAGACAATGTAAGTTCACACGTTAACAGACACGTCTTCATAACTCAGTGAAATGTGACCATACGGACATGAAACACATATTGATATATTTCAGTGTTACTTGCAATTCCTGAGCATATCATTATCTCTGATGTCCATCCAGAATAAATCCACTTAGAAATGATAGAAAAAAAGATGCTGCAGAACCTGAAAATCATCATGTTTTTAAGTTTTCTTCAGTATTAAAGTAATTCATTGGTAGTTATCTGTACATTCATGGGTACATGATTCAGTACACTGTTAATGGAGACAATTTCATTCTGTTTTAATTCTGTTGTGTTCAGTTCCTCCAGGGCCACCACAGATCTTTCGTGGCAACAAACCGGGCCGAGATTCGGGATCCAACGTGTCCCCGGCCAGAGGTAACACTGAACCGGCATGCTTTTTTTAAAGGACAACTATCGCTGATTGATTGATTTCTTTACTTTGCTTTCATTTCATTTCTATGAAAAATAACCTGCAGAGAGAAAATCCATCACATTCAACATTGACAATATATTTTTGCCAAAGATAAAAAAAAACTAAAACTTTGTAACCTACACTTCTGGTGCATTCAGTGCCTCATTGCCTACAACTATAAAACAAAGAAGGA